>NC_067493.1:43476332-43686332 GCF_947179515.1 Apodemus sylvaticus | reverse complement strand
CATCTCCAGCATCCCCCACCTGCTTTGACTTAAATACATTTTTTATTTTAAAAGCAGACTAATACCACAAATAGCAACCGGTGCTATAACGTAGCCAGAAACTTTCAAGATAAAATGGATTGCAGCAAGCCTGCCGCCCTCAGCCCCAGCTCAGTTCTGGTTCCCTTGCTTGCAGTAGCAAGCAGCGTCTGCTCTGTAAGTCCAGGATGGGGGAGGGTGAGGAAGAGAGGGACGTTCTGACTGTGGGAACTCTCTATGTTCTTGGGCATCCTGTGTTCACCTCGATTGGGACCTGGATTCATCTGGCAAGGACAGTTCTGGGAAGGCCTTCCGTGCCAAATCAAGGGGCTCCTGTGTTGGTGAGGTCCCCACTGGGATAGTTGCAGATGGGTTATAGTATAAGCCCTCAGCAGTGCCTGGAGCAGGGTACATTGACAAACTGAGCCTGGAGTCACAGGCCTCTCACCCTAGCTAGATGGAATCACAAGTTTAAGGCTCATTTGGGTTATAGAGAGAGTTGGAGGCCTGTCCAGGGAACTTAGGGAGACACTTCTGGAAATGAAGAATAAAGACAGGGAGGAGGATATGGCTCAATGGTAGAGCACTTGCCTAGCATGCAGGAGTCCCTGGATTCAACGCAGCTTCACACACACACACACACACACACACACACATGCACACACACACACACACACACACACACACGAACAGGTGGCCCTGTCCCCCGCAGTTGGTCAGAGTCAGTGGGCAGTGCATATGTCCCTGGGGTGTCACCCTGACGGTCAGTGGTTGCCCAGTAGCTTCTGTTTCTTGGGAGGTGTCGGTCATTCAAGCTCCCATGAGCTATCAGAATGAAAAAAAAAAATTGGGTTGGCACCACATCCAGGTGGCATGTGGTGGCGTGTGCAGTCGGATTATTTTTATTTATGATCTCTGAGTCACTCCCGTCTCCATGGTGATGGGTGTGCTGAAGGCAGAGGGAGAGAGTGAGTCCCTGCATTAGTAAATGACCCAGCGCCAGGGAGAAAGCCCCCAAACACATGAAGGATTAATTGAGCACCACAGCCCTGCTGGGCTGGTCACCACCCTCCCTGCCACTGCTGATGGTGCTTCCATTTCTAGAATGTTCTAAACAAACCTCGGCTCCTCTGTTTGAATTTGAATGTCCTTCTTATCTCAAATACAGCCAGATGCAGAGGGTCAGGGAGGGCCGCCTGGACAGCTGGGAGATGCTCCTCACTATAGAATGTTCCAGACGCTGTTCGTGATGCTGATTTGTGCGTGGATGTCCATATAAATGCGTCGTTTATTTTACTTGCTTAAATAGATACAGAACGGTCTTTATGTCAGGAATGCAACTGTATTAGGAAGGCCTGGTACCCTGTCTCCTGAGTAAAGAAAAAGAGAAGCCAGCTATAGTGGCAAACACCTTTACTCTCAGAAATCAGGAGGTATAGGCAGGTGGCACTCTGTGTGTCCAAGGCCACCCTGATCAACATAGCAAGTTCTAGGCCAGCATGGACCTGTAGTCCCTCTGTAAGTGAGACTCTGGTATTTGATGATAAGAGGGTGACATGTATATGTGTTCGCTCTCCCTTAGCACAACCTTGAGTAGTGTCCCAGTCTCCAAAAATGGCTCCCATTTGGATGATTGCTGTGTGTCTCCTCCTCTTTTAAGCCTTCTCTGTGCCCTTTTCCAACTTCATTCTTTCTCTTAAAAAGGGCCCCTCTGTCTTCCTTAGGGTTTTGATTGCTGTAAAGAGACACCATGACCAAGGCAACTCTTATAAAGGACATTTACTTGGGGCTGGCTTACTGGTTCTGAGGTTCAGTCCATTATCATCATGGCCAGAAGCATGGCAGCGTCCAGGCAAGCACGGTCCTGGAGGAGGGTCTCAAAGCCCATGTCCAAAGTGACACACTTCCTCCAACACGGCCACACCTCCCAATTGTGCCACTTTCTGGGCTGAGCATATCCAAACCACCACACCCTCTGAGTCTCATTCTTTTGCTGTTCTGGATTTTTGTCCCTGAGTTGCTCTCATGTCTTTGTGAACTGTGCATATGTGGGTTGTGATCTCAGGGTCCTTTATGTGGTTCTTTATATGGTGGCAGGGTGTAGGCATACAGCTGGCACCAGCCTCCAGTATTCACTTTGTGGCTATACAGTTGGCGCCAACCTCCAGAATTCACATTATAGGTATACAGCTGGTGCCATCTGTTGTTGTTGTCTACACATGCCTGTTTTTTGTGGGAACCAGCGGAGGTCCTGGCAGAAAAGAAGGAAGCCCCTTTAGGGTGCCTGGGGGACACAGTGCCACATGAATTTCCACATGCCACGCCCACCAGCTTGGGGCTTGAGTTGGTATTGCCTCCTCCACAGACCATTTGTGAATCTATTTTTTTGCTTATATTTATTTTTGTGTGTGTGTGTGTCTGTGTGCCTGTTCGTATGTGCACAGGTGTGCATGCACCTGTGTGCACGTGTGTGTGTGTGTGTGTGTGTGTGTGTTGCTTCTAGAGGTCACTGTCAAGTGGTCTCTTTAATCGCCCTGTGTGTGTCTGTGTGCCTGTTCATATGTGCACCTGTGTGCATGTGTGTGTGTCGCTTCTAGAGGTCATTGTCAAGTGTTCTCCTCAACCATGTTCCTCCAGGCAGGGTCTCTCTCTGGTCTTTGAGCTCGTGGTTCCGGCTTGGCTGGCTGGCCACCAAGGATCCTCCCGACTCTCCCCGCCTCCCTTGCTGACGTGCTCAGTGTGCACCACCTTTCCCATCTGTGTTCAGGGGTTCAAACACAGGTCCTCATGTTTGTGCAGCTGGCGCTCCAATGCCTGGGCCATCTTCCCAGTTCTAGCCTTTTTATTTTGTCTTCTTTTGGCTTTCTGCTTAACCTGAGTTCTGCTTACAGATCCCCCTAAGACACATTCCCTGAGGCCCTTCGGTGCCACACCTGGAGTGTGCTAGTGGAGAGAAAGGAGCAGAGCAAACCTGAGTGACAAAGGGGCCGTGGTGGGGTAGATTCCCCAGGTTACTAAGGAGATGCTCTTTGCCTGTGGAAGGTGTGGAAGGTTTCCTAGATGAAGTTACTCTGAATTGGAGGAATGAGTGGGAGTCGAGCAGATGTTAACCCCAGTTTCCAAGCTTCAGGGATTGCCTGTTATTTTGAAACCTTTGGATAAAAAAAAAATTTTTTTTTAAAAAGGAAAATGTCAATGAAATTGACAAATGAGAACCAGCAGCTGGTGGGGGCCATTAGGCATTTGTTCTTTTTTTTTTTTGAGCATGTAGTCTATGTTGCCTAGATGTTGGGGAGCAGCGGGGGTGGGGGGGGAAGCAACACAGGCCTTACCCTTCCGACCTCAGCTGCTCTGGCTTCTTCTCTGACCTCCAAAGGGTTCCGAGACTCTAGCCGGTGAGGACAGCTGTCACCTAGAGAGGGCCTCTCTCTAAGCTTCTCTTCAGACCTCAGTTCTGACGGCCATGGGCGCTGGCTGATTCAAGCCAAACTCAGGTGAAGGACCCAGGGCTGAGCTGCTCCACCATTGCCGATGGCGGATGGCAGGCGCTGAGGTTTCTGGGAAGGATGCTGCTTCTCTATGGGTAGAAGTGAGAGGTGTTTGACTGGGTGTGGCCAGTTGTGTTCTTGGGGGCCTGTCAGTAAATCAAGTCTTTGGCTTTGCCCCTGCCCTTATTAGTCTGTTAAATAGGCAGAGGCCTGGTATCTATGCTGACAACTGACACAATAGGGGTGGTTTTCAGAGCTGAGAGACCACTGGCCTTCCACAGATTGGAGAGCATGGTGGAGGGGTGGGGAGGTGGAGTCAGGCAGGCATGCAGCTGTCTCCATCCTATCAAGGTTGCTTCTGACATCAGCTTGGTGAGGTAGATTTTGAGGAAGAGACTCCTTGGGAAAGGCCCCGGGGTGTGTGTCACACTGCAGGTGTCCTGGGCTGTCCTGAATTTCTCCGAGGACACACACATGTTCAGGGTCCACGCTTCATTTCCAGGCCTTGGCAGCTGAAATGGAAGAAGGCCATGGCCTTTAGGGTAGGGCCTTATCCACTGGGATGGTGTTCTTCTGAGCCTGGAGTGCTGTACACTTCAGCTAGGGCAGCTGGCAGGAAGGGCAGAGGTGAGGGATGGATGACGATATCTAGCACGTTAGCACGGGAACACTGCTGCTGGTAGCTGTGTTTTCCACTTCCAGGCCCCAGAACTGAGGGATAGTAGAACAGCTGCCCTATGTCAATCCCGTCCCATAGCAGTCCTGCCTGCCCTTGCTATATATCATAGCTCTCCTTCTCTTTCTCCCCATCCTCCCCTTCCTCCTCCTCTTCCTTCTTCATCATGTAGGGGATGGAAGTCAGGCCTAGGCAAGCCTCTACCGTTGAGTTACATCCCCAGCTCTCTTTTCGCTTTTTATTTTGAGAAGTTGCCCAGGCTAGACCTGAACTCACTCTGTAGTCCAGGCAGCCTTCTACTTTCTGAGTACCTGGAGTACCTGCATGCTAAGGCTTTCATTGCTCTGAAGAGGCACCATGACCGAGGCAACTCATATATATATATATATATATATATATATATATATATATATAGTTTTAGAGGTTTAGTTCATTATCATCATGATGGAAAACGCGGCAGCATCCAGGCAGACAGGGTGCAGGAGGAGCTGTGAGTTCTCCATCTTGATCCATAGGCAGCAGAAGAGGACTGTCCTTACGCAGGGAGCCAGGAGGAGACTCCCTTCCACACTGGCTAGAGCTTCAGCACTAGGAGACTTCAAAGCCCACCGCTGTAGTGGCATACTTCTTCCGGCAAGGCCACACCCACTCCAACAAGGCCACACCCACTCCAACAAGGCCACACCCACTCCAACAAGGCCACACCCACTCCAACAAGGTCACACCTCCTAATGCCATTTCTGGTGGGCCAAGCATTCAAACTCGTGAGTCTATGGGGGCCAAACCTATTCAAACCACCACACTGCACATCCATGCCTGGTCTGTAGAGATTGATTCCATGCCCTCAGTCAGCTTTAGAGATCACTTTGACAGATGAAAGAGACGAATGCATAACGATGTACGTGAGAATGCCTGGGCCGCTTGAAACCTCAAACAGGGGCCTGGAGCCTTCTTGGAAACCATAGTAACCTGAAATATGGCTGGGAGATTCACTTAAAAAATTATTTTTATTTGTTTAGGTTTCTTTTCTTTTCTATGTATGGGTGTTTTGGCAACTTGAATGTCTGTTCACCGTGCAGGTGCCCAGAGCCTGTGGGGAGCAGAGAAAGGCATTGTATTCCTTGGGCTTGGAGTTACAGATGGTTGTGAGCCACCCTGTGGGTGCTGGGAATTGAACCCAGGTTCTCTGGATGAGCAGCTAGGGCTCTTAAACGCTGAGCCATTTCTCCAGCTCGGTGTCTAGTAACCACAAATGAATTGGAGTTTCCGCAGTCCAGCCATCTCAAGCTGGCTGGGTCCTCGGTTGTTCCACCGCAGGGCTCCAGGTGGCGAGGTGTCTTCTGCCACTTGGATGTGCCCAGTCTGACAGCTGCTACATCATTGGTCAGAAAAGTCACATGACACCCCCCCCCCCCAGCATACACCAGGAAGCCAGGAGAGGCTGAGGGTGGGGCAAGGATGCCCTTTGGAGGGTTGGGCCAACAGTTACCACTCCTTGCTGATGATTAAGGGGAGGATGGGGGTGGGGGGGAGAAGCCCAGCGGGGAGGAGCCTGGTGAAGGTCGAAGGCAGAACAAGGACAAAAAATTGTCCTGGGCCCTCAAATCTTTTGAGAGCAAAAGAAGTGATTTCCATGACAACTGTTCAACTAGAGAGTAAGGCAATTCTGTAAGTGGGAGGGGACACCGCAGGAGCCTTGCCACAGAGGACCCTGGGCATTCGGCCTTGCGGGAGGAGAGGGGGAAGAGAAAGTGTCTCCACAGGGGACCAGCCTCCTGAAGGGAAGGCTCCTGCCTACCAGCCCCAGGCAAAGGGAGAGACTGCTGGAGAGCAAGGAGGAGGAGGAGGAGGAAGAGGAGGAGGGGGGGAAGGAGCAGGAGGAGGAGGGGGAGGAGGAGAACTCACAGGCAGGTGAGAGTGGGGAGTGTCTACACCTGTTCACCCTTGCTGAGGCCGACTCAGGCACTGCTAGCTAGCTAGCTAAGGCTGCAGGGAAGGAGTTTTGAAATGTCCTATAGACACAAGATTCAGGAGAAATTAAAATACAGCGCTTGGGAGATAGAGGCAGGAGGATTACAAGTTCAGGGTCACCCTCAGTGGTTTTGAATTTAACCTGGGCTACTAGACAGCCTGTCTTTTTTTTTTTTTTTATTCGATATAATTTATTTACATTTCAAATGACCTCCCTTCTCTAGCCCCCCCACTCCCCGAAAGTCCCGCAAGCCCCCTTCTCTTCCCCTGTCCTCCCACCCACCCCCTCCCACTTCCCCGTTCTAGTTTTGCCGAATACTGTTTCACTGAGTCTTTCCAGAACCAGGGGCCACTCCTCCTTTCTTCTTGTACCTCATTTGATGTGTGGATTATGTTTTGGGTATTCCAGTTTTCTAGGTTAATATCCACTTATTAGTGAGTGCATACCATGATTCACCTTTTGAGTCTGGGTTACCTCACTTAGTATGATATTCTCTAGCTCCATCCATTTGCCTAAGAATTTCATGAATTCATTGTTTCTAATGGCTGAATAGTACTCCATTGTGTAGATATACCACATTTTTTGCATCCACTCTTCTGTTGAGGGATACCTGGGTTCTTTCCAGCATCTAGACAGCCTGTCTTAAAGGAAACAAAACAATAAGGAGGAAATTAGCCCTGGGGAGAGGCTGGAAGGAGCCCCAGATGGGAGTGGAGTGGGTGGGGCTGGAGATATCAGGCTTTGAAGTCTGTTAGAGATGGGGAGTAGAGCTCCCAGCACTGCCATCAAAGGGTTATGTGGCCTTAGATAAGAACCTTGACCTCTCTGAGTCTCAGACCCCTTTTCTAGCACACGAGAGTTGCCAGGAACTCCCGAGTACACCTTGGGAGACCACACTGGTGGCAAGTATTGGCTTCCAAGTAGGAAGCCTTTGAAATCTCTCCCCTCCTCTCTGTCTCCCTTTCCTTGCTGACAGTGAGCATATTTCATCTACTCCTGAAAACCTCCAGAGTCCAGGGGAACCCCAACACTAGTGTCCCCCACTTTGGGCAGCAGCTGAATTCTTTAAAATCTGGGTGCAGTTCCAGTTTGGTCACCTTTCCCGCAAGTCCCCTATTTAGGTGTCCTAGGGGACTTGGCCCTTAAAGACTTGGATGTCATAGACTTTTCTGTCATGTCGGGGTGTGGTCACCCCTTTCCAAAAGCAGGCGCTGCTTCTTCAGGGAACCCTCCAGGTTAGTTTGCAGGCAAGCTTTGTGAGTGTCAGGAGTCAAGCCCGGATCTATGTCAAGCCATTGGGTACATTATATTCTAGAGAAGTGTCTCCAACGTTTGAATGGTGAAGAGAAACCGGAGTCACCTCTGTCAGACTTGGGTTCCTCCTCTGTGCCTATTAGCTGGGGCATGGCCAGCAGATGCCCAGCTGTCCTTGATGAAGGACCAGACTGATAGGGACCCGGAAGATACAGAGGATGAATGGTTGGCCCTGTAAAGGCGTAATTACTGTGGCTGTCAGTCTCTGTAATGAGGCTTCAGTAGGGCCATATCCAGGCCATAAATTACTGGGGGAAGGATGAGGTGAATGGTTCGAGGCAGTTTGCTGTACATTTTGGCTTTTGCAGAAATCAGGATCATCTTATGCCCTGCCTCGGAGACAGGGGACACAGGGTGTGAGGAGATCGACTCTGGTGGTGTGGCCTGGGGAGACACTTTGAGTCTGAATGACATTCACCTCTGATGGAAGTTTCTAGGTTTCTGTGACAGAATTTGCCCCAGATGTGAAACCAAGGCTCTGGGAAGGGAGTGGAGGCTCCAGAACTTGTAGACGAGGCAGCCACTTTGGCTGGGGCTCAGACTTCCGCCTCATATCCATCCCTGGGGGTTGTGCCCACTGCCCCTCTTTCCCATGCAGTCCCACCAGGCCTTTGCACACCTCCAGATCCTCCCCTCTCCTGGTTCCCAGGGATACAGTGCTCACCCACAGGAGCAGGCGAGCGAGGTCGGTGACCGTGTCCCGCAGGCGAGGCTTTCAGTCTTGTTATTTTTTGTGGTTGTTTCTTTTTCCGAATAGACAGACATGGTCCAAACATTCAGAAGGGATGAGCTGAGGATTAGACCTGCTACAGAGAAGATGTATAATCCTGGGTCTCCTGGGAGGATGGATGGACTGGACATCCTTGTTTTCAGTGAAATAAACCAGACTCAGGAAGGCAAGCACCGTGTCCTTAGAGGAAGGGTGGGCAGAACAGAGAGGGAAATGAAGGACAGCTGGGGTATAGAAGTAGGGCCCCCAGCTGAGGGAGACCAGGAGGAATAAATGGAGAGAGGGAATGGCTAGCATGTATTATGGTCATGCATTGAAAAGCTACAGTAGAATCCCTAATTTGCACAATTAATATACAAAAAGAAAAAGAAAAAAAATCCCCATGAGGCTCTCCCCTTACCCACCATCCCCCAGCCTCCTTAGCCTCCTGGTCTCTCCCCAGAGGGAGTCTGTAGATGTCCTCCCAGGAAGCTGTCTCTGCTCGCAGGTGTGAACTTCTGTTTGCCGATTGAGTTGCTCATCCCTGGTGTTTTTAGTGCCTTCCATGTGGTGTGGTGTGCCTGGTGCTGCTGACTGCCGAAGGCGTCCAGCACAACTGTGTGCAACCCTGCTGCCTCTCTGCCCCTCTGGAGCCTTGAGGGTTTTCTATTCTGGATGTCAGAGCCTCAGTTCCTCCTTCTTAATGACCATGCTGCCTGCTACAGTGTAGACAAAGCCTGGCATATTAGCCACTGCCTGCTGATAGATACTCAGATGATGATGATGATGATGTGTGTGTGTGTGTGCACTCGTGCATGAGTGTGTATCTGTCTCTGTGTCTGTGCCTGCTTGCTGTATGTGCACCCATAGGTATGCAGTGCCCATGGAGGTCAGAGAGAGCATTGGATCCCCTGGAGCTGGAGTTCCAGATTGTTGTGAGCCACTCTGTGGGTGCTGGGAATGAATTCTGGTTCTCTGGACAAACAGCCAGTGCTCTTCGCCACCAAGCCCATAATTCACCTTGGTTTCAAGATGGGATCTCTTAGGGCCCTCCAAGAGGCTAGACTGCCTGGCCCCTGAGCCCTAGGGATGGGTGTGTCTTCACCAACTTCCAGTCTGAAATTGAAGCTTGTGCTACAGCACTGGGCTTTGGGGGGACAGACTCAAGTCCTCAAGCTTGCAGACGCTGACTGAGGCATCTCCCCAGTTCATGTGTCTTTCTTTACTGATGAAGGATGCTGCAAGACCTTTGACCACATTCTCCTTAGGAGTTTTTCCAGACAGTCTCTCACTCCTCGAGACCTTTAATATCACAGTGACATCTACAAAATATCCCTCTCCTTGTTCAGAGACAGACTCTAGCTTTGTAGCCCAGGCTGGCCTTGAAGTTGACATCCTCCTGCCTCAGTTTCCTAAGGCACACACTACCCTACTCCTAGCTTTGAAAATCCTTTAACTCTCAGAGACAACACGCCCAAAGGCTTGGGGGTAAATGTGTGGATATCTTTGGGAAGCATATTTTGACCCTGTTTCCTCTAGTCTCCTTAATATAAATTATTTCAATATCTAGTGCCTATGTGATAATGTACTGTTTTCTAAACTTTTAAAATACATGGATCAATATACTTAAGAAGTCAGAAAAGGTATTTAATCTGCTTCCCAGCTCACCCCAGGGGATGCCTCTTCCCCACGTTGACATTTAAACAGAAAATGCAGGCAGTGTTGGTAGAAGGGGGATGCCCAGCTCAGGAAGATGTAGTGGAAACCAAAAGCTCCCCACCCCTGCTCAAAATTAAGGGCCTCACAGCTGTGGAACTCTTTAGAAAAGATACAGAAGTCAGTGCAAAACCAGAGCCAAAACCTTCACTTTAGGTGACCCTAGGGACGGTATAGTGCATGCATTTTATACTTTGTTTCATTCTGTAACCTGTATCTTCCAGAATGTTCCAGCCCACCCATAGACTATAGCATAGATATTGCCTTCCCTTTTAAGAGCCCCAGCCCTTCCGGTTTGGGTGGTGCCTCACTGTGTGCTCACTGTTGGCTCCTCTGATTGTTGTAGCCACACAGTGAGAGAACCCTCAGCCACCCTTCTCCCGTTATGATCATGATTTTTTTATAGTTAAAAAGGGGTTTATTAATTTTAGGTGCATGGATATTTTGCATGCATGCATGTCTATGCACCACATGTGGGCAGTACCCTCATGTGGCTGCCTGCTGTGATTGTCAACTCCATTTTGCAAGGGATGTCAACTAAAGTTCAGGAGGATGTATGGCGTACTCAAAAGTAATGCTGCCTCCATTTTGTGTGTCTGTGTGTCTCTGTGTGTGTGTGCACATGAAAGCCTGTGGTTTACGCCAGAAATCATCCTCCATTGCTCTTCTGCTTTATTCATTGAGACAGGGGCTCTCAATCAAACCCAGAGCTCCTGATACAGTGAGTCTCCCTAGCCAGCTTGCTCTGGGGATGTCCTGACTCTGCCATCTCAGGCTGGAGTTACAGGCAGGTGCTCTACCCATTGCATGGTTGTCGGGATCCAAACTCCTGTCTTCACGCTTGCACACCAAGTGTTTCAACCGTCAAGCCACTGCTCCAGCCTTGAAGCTGGGATTTTCACCTGTATCTAGCTCTGTATCAGGAGGACCACAGTACTTTACAGTGTCACCCAGAGGACAGCAGTGACATTCTGGTCACTTACCTGTCATTTTCTAGGTGCTTTACACTATTTTTTTTTTTGATGTTTTTTGTTTCATGTTTTGCCTCTATTTCTTCCTTTTTAAAAAATTTTTATTTTATTTTTTATTTTCTATATTCTTGGTTTACATTCCAAATGCTTTCCCCTTTCCAGGTTCCCCCCTCCCCATCGGTCTCATAAGCCCTCTTCCCTCCGCCCATTTTCCAGTCATCCCCCTCCCATTTCCCTGTCCTGGTACTTCCCTACAATGCTGGATCAAGTCTTTTCAGAGCCAGGGCCCTCTCCTTCTCTCTTCTTGGGTATCATTTGATATGCTAATTGTGTCTTGAGAATTCAGAGCTTCTGGACTAATTAATATCCACTTATCCGTGATTGCATTCCATGTGTATTCTTTTGTGATTGGGTTACCTCACTTAGGATGATATTTTCCAGTTCCAACCATTTGCCTAAGAATTTCATGAATTCATTGTTTTTAATTGCTGAGTAGTATTCCATTGTGTAAATATACCACATTTTCTGTATCCATTCCTCCATTGAGGGGACATCTGGGTTCTTTCCAGTTTCTGGCTATTATAAATAAGGCTGCTATGAACATAGTGGAGCATGTGTCCTTATTGCACACCAGGGAATCCTCTGGGTATATGCCCAGGAAAGGTATAGCAGGGTCCTCTGGAAGTATCATGTCCAGTTTTCTGAGAAACTGCCAGACTAATTTCAGAAGTGGTTGTACCATCTTGCAATCTCACCAGCAGTGGAGGAGTGTTCCTCTTTCTCCACATCCTCACCAACACTTGCTGTCTCCTGAGTTTTTAACTTTAGCCATTCTGACTGGTGTGAGGTGAAATCTCAGGGTTGTTTTGATTTGCATTTCCCTAATGATTAATGCTTTTGAACATTTCTTAAGGTGCTTCTCAGCCATCCAAAGTTCTTATGGTGAAAAGTCTTTGTTTAGCTCTGTACCCCATTTTTTAATAGGGTTATTTGGTTCTCTGGGGTCTAACTTCTTGAGTTCTTTGTATATATTGGATATTAGCCCTCTGTCAGATGTAGGGTTGATGAAGATCCTTTCCCAATTTGTTGGTTGCTGTTTTGTCCTTTTGACAGTGTCCTTTGCCTTAAAGAAACTTTGTAATTTTATGAGGTCCCATTTGTCAATTCTTGATCTTAGAGCATAAGCTATTGGTGTTCTGTTCAGGAACTTTCCCCCTGTGCCCATGTCCTCCAGGGTCTTCCCCAGTTTCTTTTCTATTAGTTTCAGTGTGTCAGGTTTTATATGGAGGTCCTTGATCCACTTGGAGTTGAGCTTAGTACTTGTAGACAAGAATGGATCAATTCGAATTCTTCTGCATGCTGACCTTCAATTGAACCAGCACCATTTGTTGAAAAGGCTATCTTTTTTCCACTGGATGTTTTCAGCTCCTTTGTCGAAGATCAAGTGAAGGTGTGTGGGTTCATTTCTGGGTCTTCAATCCTATTCCATTGATCCACTTGCCTGTCATTGTACCAATTCCATGCGGTTTTTAACACTATTGCTCTGTAGTATTGCTTGAGGTCTGGGATACTGATTCCCCCAGAAGTTCTTTACAGTTGAGAATAGTTTTAGCTATCCTGGGTTTTTTATGTTGTTATTCCAGATGAATTTGAGAATTTCTCTTTCTAACTCTATGAAGAACTGGGTTGGGATTTTGATGGGGATTGCGTTGAATCTGTAGATTGCTTTTGGCAAGATGGCCATTTTAACTATATTAATCCTGCCAATCCACGAGCATAGAAGTTTTTTCCATTTTCTGAGGTCTTCTTCGATTTCCTTCTTCAGAGGCCTGAAGTTCTTGTCGTATAGATCTTTCACTTGTTTGGTTAGAGTCACCCCAAGATACTTTATGTTGTTTGTGGCTATTGTGAAGGGTGTCATTTCCCTAATTTCTCTCAGTCTGCTTATCCTTTGAGTATAGGAAGGCTATTGATTTGCTTGAGTTGATTTTGTAACCAGCCACTTTGCCGAAGTTGTTTATCAGCTGTAGGAGTTCTCTGGTGGAGATTTTTTGGGTCACTTAAGTATAGCTTTACACTATTTATGCAACCACATCTAAGCACAGCCCTTCTGGGAAATGGGTACTTCTTGTTATCTTAATTTACAGAGTCTAAAGCTCCAGGAGGTCAAGCAACTTGGTCAGAGTCACCCAGCCTCTCTCAAGTTTTTATTATTCCAGGAAGCACCCGGGCTGCAGCCACTAGGATATGGGCAGATGCAGATAGACTTTCTGACACCATAGCCACTATAGCAGAGGCCACCTTGGACCCCCTCCTCAAGGCTCGGGGATAGATTATCCCTTGGGCACAGCGTTCCGGTTTTCAATTATAATCCATCATGCTTTTTGACGTTCTGAAATCACAGCTCTGCAAGCAGCAAAGGCGCCTGCGTCTGCGACAGTGATGGCTTCTTCATTAGAGTTTGTGGGGTTGGTGTGCTTTGGAATCCAAACCAGAAGGAAACACCAGCGTTTAACCGCATCTTGGCTGGAGTTGAAGCCGTAACTCATCTAAGTAGCTCTTTATGTCTCTACAACATCCAAACTTCCTAATGAGCATTTGGGAGGTCAGGCTTCAGTTTTCGGTCATTGTTGATTGATGGTCCCTGCCTTGAATGTTATGCAACATTCCTAGCATGCAAAGAAGGGCAGAGAATCATTTTGATGAAAACCGAGCACCCAATACCCAGCGATGAACATAGAACATCCCAGTCCCAATGGGTGGGTAGATCTCCCATGTGTTCGAGGCCCCTGTCCTCATGTTTCCCTCTTCCCTAGGTGTAGTCAGTGCTTAGGTTCAGCCTGTTTTCTTCTTATAATTGCTTATTTCATTTTATGCATGTGGGTGTGTGTCAACATGTATATATGCATACCTCATGTATGTATCCCTCATGTGTGTGGTGCTCACAGAGCCCCTGAAACTGGAGTTACAGACAATTGGGAACTGCTATATGGCTGCTGGGAATTGAACCCAATTCCTCTGCAAGAGCAGCCAGTGTTGTTGTTGTTGTTGTTGTTTTTAAAGAATTATTTATTTTTTATTTATATGAGTACACTGCAGCTGTCTCCAGACACACCAGAAGAATGCATCAGATCCCATTACAGATGGTTGTGAGCTACCATGTGGTTGCTGGGAATTGAACTCAGGACCCTTGGCAGAGCAGTCAGTGCTCTTAATCGCTGAGCCATCTCTCCAGGCACTCAACCTGTTTCCCTAAGTTCGTTAATCAGTATGTTATCCTGAGTTATGCTAAAGCTTCACGCATGTTCTTTATGAGAACTTTCTGTAAAAGGCGCAGGTTCTACAGTGTGTTTCTCTTGACACACCCCTACCCCTTTCCCCCCATGCAGCCCATCTCCCGTGACTTCCTGAGCATTCCCTCTGTGACAAGTGATGTCATAGAGAACATCCCAGAACATTCCATTGGCCTCAAGGGCAAGAGCTCTTCAGAGCCTGAACTTGGGGTCTGAGTTGCTGCAATCTTGGGCATGTGAGTTGGAGGAGCTATGTTTATGAAGGAGGTCACCAAAGGGACTTGGTTCGGAAGTTGTGAGTCCGTCCATCATGCCCCAAGGGGACCAGGCTGCTTCCTCCAAACTGATGTGTTCTTGGGTGCAGCCTCGACATCAACCTGGGTCACTACCCCTTTGGGGATGGAGCGACCTCTTCACAGGTGTCACCTAAGACCATCGGAAGAGCCAGACCTTTACATTATAGTTTGTAATAGTAGTAAAATGGCAGATAGCAAGTAGCAGCAGCAAAAGTAATTTTATGATTGGGGGGGCACCACAGCATGAGGAACTGTATTAAAGGCCCATAGTATTACCAGGGTTGAGACCACTGGGCTAGATCATTGTGTTCCCACCCCTCTGTGTGTGTGTGTGTGTGTGTGTATGTGTGTGTGTGTGTGTGTGTGTGTGTGTGTAAAGTGGAGCATGTCCTTCCATAGAAGACTTGCTGTTCTAGAACTAGGCTGACTACAGGTTTAGGACAGTGGCTAACCTCTGTGCCTGGATCTAGGGTGAGGTTGGTTAGGAATTTCTGCATCTTAGACTCCTGAAGTGATTAACATGTTCAGATGTAGCATAAGGGGGGGGAGGGGAGGACAGGCAAAAATGAACACAGAGAGGCCAGGCTTCATCATGCATGTGTGTGTGTGCATGTGTGTGTATGAATGTTCATGTGTGTGTGCATGTGTGTGTATGAATGTTCATGTGTGTGCTTGTGTGTACGTGTGGTCATGTGTGTATGTGTGTTCATGTGTATGTACATGTATATGCATGTGTGTTTATGTGTATGTGTGCATGTGTGCATGTTTGTGTATGTATGTGTGTGTGTGTTCATGTGTGTGCATGTGTATATATGTGCATGCACACACATGTGCATATGTGCACACAGAGGTCAGTGGTTAATGCTGGGTGTCCTCCTCTCTTACTCTGAAGCTTATCTTTTGAGACACGTTTTCCTCACAGATTCAGCTAGTCTGTCTGACCATGGAGTTCCTGGAATCCTGCTGTGTCTGCTTCCCCAATGTTGGGATTGTAGACTCTAACTAGCATTTCTTTTTTAAAATGGGTATTGGGATTTGAACTTAGGTCTTAATACTTGTGTGCCCAGTACTTTATTGAGCCATCTCTCCTGCCCTGGCTTTAGTTAACTCTAAAAGCAGGAGCCTGTTATGTTGGCATATTTACGGGGAGAAGCCAGGCTCTTGGATCACTCTCCTGTTATGGGACCCAGCCAGGCCCCGTAACCTGGAGAAACCTCCCCAGAGCCCACTCAACAGTCGTGAAGTCGTGGTCATGAGGCCACGGCCATGCCCAAACAGCCTTGCAGAATGGATGTCCTCTCTGAAACTGGACTGGACGCCCTTTGCAGAAGTCATTGCCCGTGTTACATGCCACAGTCAGAGACCTTCCCAGCTGCCTGGGAGAAAGCTGACCACTTATACTCTGCCCCACACCTGCAACAGTTGGCAGCTTCAGATTTAGGACAAAATGGTGCCAGCTTCTATCTGTAGCCTGGGCTCTACTTTTCCCCTCCCCCAACAGGTGGATAATCTGTTGCCCAGGAACAATGCGAGTCCCCCATGTTGCTTTTGCCATGGCTGTGACAGGAGGCTGGAGTGGGAACCTGAAGTTTTCTGTGCTGGAGGGAAACCGGAAGTAGTTAGTTTTTACTTCTTTCATAGTTATGGCCTCCTAAAAGAGGTTAGATTCAAATTAGCTTTTTGGACCATATTGGTTGACACTGGGGAAGAAAGTGTGTCTAGGAAGGATTGATGCCTTCCAGGTGGTGATTACGGATTCTTTTAAAAATGCATCTATCTATCTATCTATCTATCTATCTATCTATCTATCTATCTATCTATAACTAGGGTATGTGTATGTGTGTGTGTGTGTGTGTGTGTATGTGTGTGTGTGTGTGTGTATGCCCGTGCTTACTCAAGTCTTCCAGCACATACTGTGTACTGTGCCATGGTATATGTGTGTGTGTGTGTGTGTGAGAGTCAGAGAACAACTGTGGGATAGAACTTAGGTTGTTAGGCCTGTACTTCAAACATATTAAGCAGGCAAGCTATCTCACAGATTTTTGTTGTTGTTTGCATACAACTCAAGACTAGTAGGACCTGGAGAGATGGCTCAGTGGTTAAGAGCACGCCTTGCTCTTTGGGGGAGGGGAGAGGGGACTCAAGCACCCCCATGGTGACTCAGTGGTTAAGAATACCTGCTACTCTTGCAGAGGACCCTGGTTTGGTTCCCAGTACCTACCGGAGTCTCACAACCACCTGAAACTCCAGCTCTAGGGGATCTCATACCCACCTTAAGGCCTCTGAGGGTATCAGGAGTATGTATGGTGTACATACATACACTCAGGCAAAACACCCACACATATACAATAAAAATAAATAAATCTCAAAAAAGAGAAAAGGCCCAAACAAATGATTCCCCCTCAAACCCTGAAACCCAACACGAAATCCAACACCAAGTCTAGGAGAGGAGACAGGCCCACAGATGGCAAAATTGGGGTGAACTTAACTTAATCACAGCTGGATCCCCATTGTTGACGGACAGAGCAGGGCTTAATCAGCAGTTCCAGTCTTTGTCTCTTGGTTGGCCTCTTGCTGAGGTGGCCTTTTGAAGGAGTGACCTGGCTCAGTCCCAAACTGCTGGCATCCTTATAGCTTGTGACAGAAAAGAAACGGCCTCATTTCTCCGTGTCTCCCTTCAGCAGGCCTGACAGAGACTCCCACTGGGTTTATTTGTGCCAAGAACCTGTCTCAGAACTCACGGATGTGTGTGTGTATGGTGGTGGTGGGGGAGAAGTATGGTCACGTGACCAGTCAACCTCTGGCATCTCAGAGGCAAACTGAGGTGTCCGTCACAGGGTAGGGGACGGCTGGGCATGAAAGACTGGTGCTTAATGAAGTCAAGTGGTCTTTCGTTATTTACTTATTTTTGTTATAATGGATGTGGTTTCATGAGCCGTGATACAGTAGGGAGAGTCTGTGAGTACAGTGGTTATGGTCCTGTGAGCTGTGGTGCTGGTGCCTGTGGTGCATTGTGATTTCAGTTCTTCACCTGTAAACCTAAGGTCGATGACTAAGGACAGGCGTGGGCCTGCATTGCAGGAGCAAGCCTGAGCCCAGGGTGAGGAGGATTGAACATTAATTGTGTGTCTGGTGACTTCGCTGCTGGTACCCTGGTGAGGAGGATTGAACATTGTGTGTCTGGTACCCTGCTGCTCTAGGAGGTTATCTCAATTGGAAAAGCCCGAGTCTGACCTCCCTGCAATTTTCTTCTGCCTAGGGGTTGCATAAGGTGGACTTGATTTTTACTTTCTGTGAAATGGGAGTGAGGAAGATGCCCACCCCCACCCCCCACCTCCCAGGTAAAGAAGATGTGCCTCTCTCAGGGCAGAATTAATCAGAGTAGTGTCACATTGTGCCTTGTGTGTTAAGCTTTCTCAGAAGGCGGTTACCAAAGCTAAAAGAAACCAGATGGGGTGGCTCACACCTCTATCCCAGTACTCCGAGGCTGAGGCAGGAGGGTTGTGAATTTTAGACTAGCTTGGGCTACAGTGTGAGACTAACTCAAAGTGAAGAGAGCACACAGGTTAAGTGAACTTGAGTAACGTGTTTTATGGGGATTGGGAAGACGGCTCAGTGGTTAAGATCACTGGCTGCTGTTGAGGGGAATCTGGGTTCAATTCCCAGCACTCACGAGATGGCTTTCAACTGCTCATAATTCTAGTTCCGGGGATCTGATGACCTCTTCTGGCCTCTGATGGTACTACACACACTATGTATACAGATAAACAGGTATACATGCAGGCAAACACTCAAACTTAAAACAAAAACAACAAATAAAACTTAAAAAAAATCTAAAAATATGCATTTTAGTTAAACAAATATATTTAATTTTATTTTCTCCTAAGATATGCATTAGGCTTTCTTATTAAAACTTTTCTTTTTATGCTTTTTTTCCTTTCTCTTTTTCTTTTCTTTTCAAGACAGAGTTTATCTGTGTCGCCTTGACTATCCTAGAACTCACTTTGTAGACTGTAACCATGAGATGGCTCAGCAGTTAAAAGCACTGACTGCTCTTCCAGAGGTCTTGAGTTCAATCCCCTACTGCCACCACACACACACACACACACACACACACACACACACACACAAAACCACATGGTGGCTCACAACCATCTGCAATGGGATCTGATGCTCTTTTCTGGTATGCATAGTGTCTGTATTCACTTACATAAAATAAATAAATCTTAAAAGAAAAAGTGAGTATGACATAGAAATGGGCTTTCTGTGTGCCTGGATTGGCCTTCCAGGACATGGGTCACTTCCCTAGGATTTGGGAAGATTGGTATTGACTGTGAATGTGACAAAATCAAGAATCTAGAATTGCCTGGAGGGTGGGTCTCTGGGCTGGCCTGTGGAGACTCTACTGTAGATATTAGCTGATATGGGAAGACCCTCCCTTACTTGTGAGGCGGACCATTCCCTAGGCAGGGCTTCCTGGTCTATGTTCATGTCTC
Organism: Apodemus sylvaticus; assembly: GCF_947179515.1. Taxonomy (NCBI): domain Eukaryota; kingdom Metazoa; phylum Chordata; class Mammalia; order Rodentia; family Muridae; genus Apodemus; species Apodemus sylvaticus. The sequence continues at coordinate 43,667,383 of NC_067493.1, read as the reverse complement.
CCTGTTTCCCGTTGTGAGCTGCTTCATCCTCTGTCCCCTTGGCTTTCCTCTAGGAAGGGCTCAAAACTGTGAACTAAAGCACATCCGCTCTTGTAACGTTCGTCTGAGTATTTTATCACAGAGACAGGAAAAGAAACCAAGGCAGGGTGAGTCACAGAAGTCCCTTGGGAACTCAAGGTCTCACCTGTCAGTGTGTATTGGCACTTGCGTGTCCCTGGAGCTGGGGAATGTGGGTTCTCTGTTGAAAGTTAATGATCTAAGAAGTCTCGACGTATAGGAAAACCTTGAGTGAGATTCCACACATCTCAGGCCATTAATTCTTCATTATGTCTTCCTCAGACTGAGGTAGAAGGCTGTTTGTCTTTTTAAAGGCTTGCACTAGCAGGCTGTATGCAATTCAGTTTCTTAGACTCGTGAGTCTTTGCACGGGCAATCTGGGACAGGGATTGGGGATGAACATTGACGGTTGTGCTTTTTTGCTAAGTACCCAGCTGTAAAGACCTAGAAGCATCCTTTATTCTACACCATGCTTGCCGAGTCCCACCCCCTTCTCCCCACTTCCACCCTGTTTCTTTGTGTGGATAATGCCATCCATTCAAAGTCATGTCAAACTGTCTTTGCTCTTATGCACATATTCAGCCTGTCTTGGTGAGAGACCTGGGCCAAGATGGCTGCCCGGTCCATGTCTCTGTGCTGCAGGATTGTTGGGGGTTCCTGATGTTGGAGTGCTGTATCATTTTCTTACCCCTCCCCCCCACATAATGCCTCACATTACATTTTTACAGTCAAAGCAACTGAGGGACAGAGCCTTTGAGGAAACTGAAGGAGGATGGGTTTGCTCTCGGGTACCTGTGATTCCTCTCCTTAGAACCACCAAGCCCCAGCCCTGTGGAAGGCAAGCCCTTCTGTTCTAGCAGCTCTGTCCATGGGGCCCGTGGAGCTGTCTCCCAGTGGCCCCTCCCCGTTGCCATGGCAACAGTAGCCAGCACATAAAGAAACACCTTGTCCTCCCTCCCTTGGCATCCTCTGTGGGTCTTATCTAACGGCAGAGGCTCCAGAGGGCACCTTCTGTCCATCTGCTAATGGGCTTGTTGATTTGAGCAACGGTCTCGTGTCTCCGTGAGTCAGGTGTGAGCAGAACAGTTTTAAAAAATGAAAGATGATGTCATGGCTGGAGCCGGTGCCGAGTCCATCCTGGAGTCTGGGGCTGTTCAGTGCTGTATACCTGTTTTCAGGGCTTCCAGAAGCTCCAGCTAAAAAGACCTTCTGGGGGCTGGGGAGACGGTTCAGTGGGTGAGGTGCTGACTACTGTGCGAGCGTGAGGATCCAGGTTTGGATTCCCAGGATCCATCTAAAGGCTGGGCATGGTGACCAGGCCTGAAACTCCAGTGCAGTGGGCGTGGGGGTGGGGGTGGGGCTTCTCTGAGCTTGCTGGCTAGACAGTCAGCAAACCCCAGGTTTAATGAGAGCAATGGAAGACATGTGGTACGACCTCTGGCCTCCAGCTATGTGTCTGCTTACACATGTGTTCACAGGAATAACACACACACACACACACACACACACACACACACACACACATGCACACACACCTATTACCAGTCACCATCACCACCATCAAGACTGTTAAGGAGGGATGTTTCCTGCTTTGTCTGTTGGGCTGTCTTGGGAAGGTGGGCTGAACACTGCTCATGTCTACTCAGGCATGGAGTCTGATAAAGGCACGTGGCGCATGGCCGTTGACAGATTCTGCCCAGAGCCATCCTTGAAGAGCGGGATTCTCAGCTGGGCGGTGGTGGCGCACGCCTGTAATCCCGGCACTTGGGAGGCAGAAGCAGGCAGATTTCTGAGTTTGAGGCCAGCCTGGTTTACAGAGTGAGTTCCAGGGCAGCCAGGGCTATACAGAGAAACCCTGTCTTGAAAAACAAAACAAAACAAACAAACAAATAAATAAACAAAAAAAGAAACAAAAAAGAAAAGGGAGATTTTTCCCAGGCTACCCCAGCTTTTCAGCTTACCCTGTTCATGATGCTCAGGGAACAGAGGCCAGGCTGACAAAAATGGCCAGCTTGACTCTCTGGTTAGAAGAGAAGGTGTTTACTGCTTAGGCATGGTGGTTTAAAAAAAATAAACTAATTGTGTGTGTGTGTGTGAGTGTGAGTGTGTGAATGTGAGAGTGTATGTGAGCATGTGAGTGTGCGTGTGTGTGTGTGTGTGTGTGTATGTGAGTGTGTGAGTGTGTGTGTGTGAATATGTGTGTGAGCATATGAGTGTGTGTGTGTGTGTGTGTGTGTTCCCAGCAAGCATTCTTAGGTGTCATTCCTCAGGTGCCACAGATCTCTATGAGACAGAGCCCCTCATTGGCCTGGGACTTACTGTCTCTACCCCCAGTGCTGGGGTCACAATCTTGCACCACCATGCAAAGCTTCTTGTTGATTTGATTTTTGTTTGTTTGTTTGTTTGCTTGTTTGTTTTAGACAGGGTCTCACTATGTAGCCCTGGCTGTCCTGGAACTCACTATGTAGACCAGGCTGGCCTTGATTGAAGGCCAAGCCTCTACCTCCCAAGATTGAAAGCATACACCACTGTGTCCAGTTAATGGCTGTCTCTCTTAAAATGGGTTCTAGGGATGCAATTCAGGTCCTCTCGCTCTCAAGGCAAACAGGTTACTGACTGAGCTGTCTTCCCAGGCTTTAATTGGGATTAGAATCAATTTAAATACTTCTGACAATCTTACACATGAGAAGCACACGTGGCAGGCAGTTCAGCAGTTCTGCCCTTTCGCTGAGTGTGAGGGAGGATGTGGGAGGAGAGGCTGCTTCAGATGGGAGTGCTAGGCTACTGGCCTTGAGGAGGGGAGCAGGGTCTGAGGAAGCAGGTGCTGTCTCCAGGACAGGCAATAGGTCATCATGAGGAGTGTGGCAAAGATGAGATCATGGTAACCTGCTTCCTTCCATATCACAGCTGCCAGGGGATTGATTGACTGCATGCTAGGTGATGCTGCAAGCTCTCTTGGGCTGCCCAGCTGGCTCTTTGACCCCTCCTTGTGGATTTGATGTGCTTCCTCAGTCATTTGTATTTAGATACCAGGTATTCAAAGCCATCCCATCCTTGGGCGGGAACCACTCCTTCCAGAGGCCTTACATCCACATCTGTGGCGGTGTCCTCATCAGCTTTGGAACACTTTCCTGCTGCCTGGCTGGAGTTGTTCTGGGAGCGTCTGGTGGATTTCACATTCTAGCCCTGGGCTCAGCTTCAAGATGTCTGCTTTGAGCTCCTTGTGCATACAGATTGGCAAGACACCCTCCCCTTCCGGCATTGGGCGGCATTGGGTCCCTGGAAGGGACCTGGGGATAGTGGAGTGAGGTGCACTGTGCACAGAGCCCAGGCTGAGTCACATACAGGAGAGGCTGGCCTCTCCTGTGCACGCTGCGTTGGTGGATGACACACCGATGGAGCTTCACCAAGGGTAGAATTGTACTTTGGGGCAGCTGGTCAAGGAATGGCAGGACAGGGGCTGGGGAGATGACTTAGTGGAGAAAGTGCTTCCCGTGCAAGAGTGAGGACCAGAGTTTGAATCCTGAGAACCCACATAAATGCCATGTGGGTGTGGTGGCCTGTCTGCAATTCTATCCTGGGGGATAGGACAGGGCATCCTCAGAACAAGCTGGCTGGCCAGACTAGCCATGTTGGCTGTCTCTAAGTTGGACTGAGAGACTCTGCTTCCATGAATGAGGCAGAAGAGTAATGGAGGATGGTTCTTGACTCCAACTTCCAGTCTCCATATGCATGTGCATCACATATGCATGCACACACACATGTACATGTGCACACACATGCTCACACAAATCATGTATAACATACACAAGCACGTATACACAAATACACAAGCCACACACACACACACACACACACACACGTTCAGACATGTATAACATACCTAGAATACATACACACAAACACACAAGCACACACATACATCCACACACACATTCAGACATGTATAACATGCACAAACACATATACACATACATACAAGCCACACATACATGCATACACACATTTAGACATGTATAACATACCTAGAACACATACACACACAAGTACACACATACATGCACATACACATTCAGACATGTATAGCATACACAAACACATACACACAAGCACACACATACATGCACACACACATTCATACATGTATAACATACACAAACACACACACAAGCTCACACATACATGCACACACACATTCAGACTTGTGTAACATACACAAACACTCACAAGCACACACATGTACACACATTCAGACATGTATAACAAACACATACACACAAGCACACACATATATGCACACACATATTCAGACATGTATAACATACACAAACATATACAAACACACACACACACACACACACACACACACCCCAGAACATGTCGATGTTGCTCTTGTAGCTCTTGCATCCTGGAGGTCCATCAGGTGTGGATGGCTCCAGGCACAAAATTACACCATTCCTCCTTCCTTTCTGTCCTTGGAGATGGGTCTTCCTCTCTAAAACAATAAAACCAGTGTTTGCATATATACCTCAGAAGCGGATTGACTGGGCTGGCTTACAGATAGGAACTGGACACTCCAACAATGGCCATCCCGCACACTAGAGAGGCAGAGACTCAGGTTACCCATCCTGCAAGCTGGATGTCTGTGCAGGCCTGGGGCAGGTATGAGGTTCTGAAACACACCACAGAACTCCTGATTTTGAGTCCAGGTAGAAAGGCTGAAGGAGCTGGAATCTGCTGTCGGTGGCCTGCTGCAGACTCAGAAGAAAGGTGCTTGTATGCAGAGGTCAGGCCAGCTGTGGGAGGCCAGCTGTTTTCTCCTCCCACTCTGTAGGCTTCGGGGATTGAATTTAGGTCATCAGATTGGTGGCACGCACCTCTACCAGCTGGGCCAGCTCACCAGCCCTCCTACCCTACCCCGCCTTTCCAGGTGAGCATCTGAAACTGTGTACAAGGTCTTACTTGCTGGGCTTCAGGTATTTTGACAAAAATCAACAGTGAAGACCACACACGGTAATTGGGGAGTCTGCTGAGCTTGATTTCAGTCACACACAGCAGCTGGGAGGCCTTTCTCTCTCTCCTTCTCAGAACCTCATTTGCAAGCAGAAAATGCCTTCTGCCCAGGGCAAGGAACAGGGACAAGTGACTCCTCAGGGCCCTAGTGGTAACACTGTTTCCCCCTGAGGGCATCTTGCTCGGCACCAAGTGGGTTCCTTCTGCACACAGAGGCTTCTGAGTGGCCCGGCCCCTGTTTCTTCCCAGAGCCAGAGACAGGCAGGCTCACATAGGGAAGCTGGGAACCGGCAGTGAGGTCGAGAACCTTATGCAGGAAACACAAAGTCCTTTTCTTCCTGGGCCAGATTAGCGAAACTGCCACGGGCCACCAGTCATTTTCTAGCGGGCACCAGGGGTTAGGAGTTAGGGTAGGAGGTGCTTTCTTCTCTGCTAATGACTACTCAGGTCTTGGCTCAATTCTTTTCAGAGATTAGAATAAAAAATTAGCTGAGAAATGTCTCCTTTGTGTACTGCGGCCCTGGTTGGCATCGCTGCCTGTAAAACTGAGATGCTGGTGTCCCGTGGGAGCCTGGGCAGGGGTATGGGTGGGTGCTAGCTGCCTCTCCGCCTTTATAGGCTGCTCAAGTATGGTTCCCAGGGTAGGTTCCCTGAAGGCTGTGGCTCAGGTAACCCGCCAATGTCCTTGGCATTGGCTCAGAAAGGCTTCTAACTTCAGGAACAAGGCAAGGAATGTACGTGATGGAATTGTGCAGGTCAGGGTCTTGGGGACTGCACCTGCCTATCCAGCCAATCCCTTGCTCAAGTGGCCTCTCCGTTGTCTGCCAGTCACAACTAGCCCAACTTTTCCCCACAGGGACTTCCAAGAAGAGTCCTCAGCGATGACAATGCAGTGTGGAGGCAGGAGCATGACTGGTTGGGTTCAGATTTAGACTGTGCTCAGCCTTGCTGTGTGAACTGTGGGCGTGGCACAATATCTCCGTGCCTGGGTTTCCACAGAGAGCAGAAATGCCAGTTACACCCGGAGCTGCTGAGAGGGTTCCCGTCAGTACGCACACAGCACTTATGGCCTCATCTGCGACAGGAGTGTGTGTCGCAGGTGCAGAGGGTTGCTTCTGGTCACCTGGAGCTTCCCGGCCTCTCTCAGGCATCTGCCTAAAAGGCTCCCACGGGGCTGCCCTAGACTCTGTAAATTGGCCATTAGTCTAGGCTGGCCAGCCCGTGGGTACTAGGGAGCTACTTGTCGGGACTAGGAATGCCAGCCATGCCTGGTTTGAGCTCCCACCCCTATTTTCTGGTAGACCCTGAGGAGCAAACTCATATCTTATGCTTAAGTGGTTAGCGCAGAGTGAGTAGTCTCTGCAGCCCTGGATGAGTATTTCAAACAGAAATGCTATGCCATGTTGTTCCAGGCCTCACTGCATCTCTGAGCAGCTTTGGGCCACTGAGGTGAGACTCATCTGAAATGTGGAGAAGAGGAGGAGGAAGGGGAGGAGGGAGAGGAGGGGAGGGGAGGAAGGAGACTAAGGGAAGGAGCTAGAAGAGGAAGAGGAGGGGAGAAGGGGAGGAGAATTAAGGGAAGAGGAGGAAGAGGAAGGGTGGAGGACTAAGGGAAGGAAGAGGAGGGAGAGGAGGACAAGGGGGAGGCGGGGAGGACTAAGGGAAGGAGGAGGAAGAAGAGGAGGGGGAAGAGGGGGAGGAAGAGGAAGAAGAGGGGAAGAGAAGGAAGGAAGAACAGGAGGAGGAAGGGGAGGAGGAGGAAGAAGAGGAGGAGGGGGAGGAGGAAGAAGAAGAGGGGAGGAGGGTGAAGAGGGGGAGGAGGAGAGCAATGACTACAATATAGGGAAGCAGAGGAAGAGGGGATGCTAAGAAGCAGAGAGGAGAAAGAGGAGGAAGTCCCCAGGGGAAGCCGGGGACAAGTCCCAGGAGGGACACCTATGCAGAGTGGCTCAGTGACCACACTGGTCCACAGGGACCTGAGGGAGGCCACTGTCTCCACAGCATGAGTTGCTGTCAACAGCACCCTCCCTCTTCCCTGGACTCTCCCCTAGGTGCTGACTCAGAGTCCGTCCCTTCCTCCCAGGGACTCCACACAGCCACTGTCTCCACAGGGCCCACGAGGGAGGCCAGTCTCTACAACGGAGAGGAAAATCGCAGCAAATCCACAGCTGGCCCCCGTTAAACTTCGATTTATTCTGCTGGCACTAATTGTAATCTTTATTTGGTCCCAAGTGATTCATTCTTATCGTTCTTATTATAGCTGAGAAAATTAATTTTTATTCTACCATAAGGGTGGTTGTAATAATTTGGGTTCAGGGAGGGGATTGCTTTAATAAGATTTACCAGCCAGCTTCGAGACAGTTGGCTTTCCTTAGCAGGTGGGGCTGGCCTGTTGCAGGATGTGGAGGGCATTGGAGGGGGCCTGGTGGGATGGCTGGGGTGGGGTAGAGTGAAAGGCTGGGCTAGAAGAGGAGAGGGTTTGTCTACTGTGTAAGTGTTGGGGTACCCCCACCTGGCCCCACATCCTTGTCTTCAGTGGAGACTGGGAGTGGGTAAGGAGTGGAGCCCCGCCTCTCTGGGTGACTTAAATGGAGATGAATTCATTTAAATAATCATGAGCTGCTGTTGTAACTCCATGAAACTTATCTTCAGGACCCAGGTCTTGGGACCCAGGACCCAGGGACACTAGAGATGTGGACGGTATCCACCTTGGTTAGAGGAGCGGAGGTACTGACAGGCTCTCAGTTGCAAGGCTAAGTTGCCCCAACCGGGTGCTCTTCAGTTGCTGTGATAAAAGCCATGACCAAGGCAACTTATAGAAAAAGGAGATTATTAGGGTTTACACTTCCAGAAAGAGTCCATCATGTTAAGAGAGGCGTGGCAGCCAAAGCAGGAAACTGGAAGAGCTCATCTCCAACTACATACAGGAAGTGGAGCAAAAGTACAGGAAGTAGGGTGAGGTTATAAATTCTCAAGTGACATACGTCCTCCAGCAAGGCTCTACTTCCTAAAAGTTCCAGAACCTTCCCAAACAGCGCCACCTACTGGAGAGAAAGTGTTCAAATACAAGAGCCTGTGGGGGTCGTTTCTCATTCAAACCACCACAGTTGGGAGCTACTTGTAGGTCTGATTTTGGGGGCTGTCACCAATGATCCTACTGATGGTGTCTCCGATATTCAGTATACCATATTCTGCACACTGGAAATCAGGAGCCTTGGAGAGGAGACACAGGGTCTTTGTGTATATGGATTGCTGATTCGGGGCTGACTGGTATTGGGGAAAGAATCAGGGGGGTCTTGGTTTTTCTGTGTCTGTAGTGTAGTTATGGATCAGATATTTACACTTCAATCCCATTAGATGCCAGGGGAATTCAGATTCAAGCCAAGAGTTAGAATAGTGATGATATTGAGTGTTGGTAAGGATGCAGTCAAGACATCCCAGCCTCTTGGTGGCTGGGAGGGAAAGCATCACAATGGCTTTGAGAACAGTTGGCAGCTTCTAGCAATGTGCCTCTGCCATAGGACTGGGCCCTTCTGCTTCTTCATTTACCTGCCTGAAAGAAATGAAAACATGCATGTATGTGTTACCGACAGTGCTGCCTACCAGGACCTGAAACTGGAGATAGCACAATCGGCAAAGGCACAGGCACATCCCTGAGCCTGTAAATGTGGTGCGTGTGCTGCTTAGTTGTAACTCAACAGAAGCACGAGTTACCTCACTTGGAGTCTTAATGCGGGACTATCTAGATCAGGTTGGCCTGTGGGAACGTCTGTGGGAGATTATCTTGACTGTTATTAATGCCGGGAGACCAGCCCACCATAGGAGGCACCATTCCCTAGGCAGGCGGCGCTGAACACTACAAGGGAGAAGAAATCTAGCAAGCAAGCAGCCGGCAGGATTCATTCCCCTGCACTCTTGACGGCATGTCATGTGACCAGCAACCCCAAGGCTTCAGCCCCTGTGGCTTCCCTGCTCTGATGCACTGTGACTGGGAATTGTGGGCTATGATACACCCACCCTCTCTTAAGTTGCTTTTAATCAGGGTGTCTTATCACAGCAACAGAAGAGATACTAGAACAGGAAACGTACAGATAATCACGCCAGGTGGGTGCAACAAGGCTGGAGGCTGACCGGGGTCCATGCTAGGTGGTGGTGATGGTATCAGTGTACTAAATGAATGTATTATATGGTGTGTAGAGCATATGACAGCAAGCCTGTTATGTATTTAAAGCTATGATACACTATATGGTTCTAATTCAGACTATAAAACTAATTATAAAGAAAATCAAATGCTAAGTTTAGTCACTTTTCCCCCACAGTCAACCAATATTAGCCTCTTTCTCTATCTGTTTATAGATATTTTACACTTGGAAAAGCATATAAATGCATTTTCTATACTTCTGAATATATGTATGCGTATATGTGTGTGTGTGTGTGTGTGTGTATTCACACATATAGTCTATATATAGTTTGCTATATATAGTATCCTAACAGATAGTAGCAGATATTTCTCTGCTCATTGTTTTTTTTTTTTTTCATGGAACCTACAATATGCTTTTGAGAACCTTCTCTAACCAGTATTGTCATTGTGCAATCCAGGCACGACTGGCCTGGGACATGTATTGCTGCTCCAACCCTTAACTAACACAGGGGGGGGGGGGGAAGCTTGCCTTCTTTTTGGTTTTGTGGCAGAGTTTCTCTCTGTAACAGCCCTGGCTGTTCTGGAACTTTGTAGACCAGGCTGGCCTCAAACTGAGGCCCACTATCCTCTATTCCCAAGCGCTGGGATTAAGGGTGTAGGCCGCCATCCCCGGCTTTGCCTTCATATCCTATGCTCATTGTGCCTTTTAGCTTCCTGGAGTGGCAGTTCTGGTGACCATCAGTCACGTCTCCCTCAGGCAGTTGCGAGGGTGAGCTGGACCCAGAGTATAAATATTGTTCTTAGAGCCAGCACGGCTCCCCATCTCCCAACCTGTAGACACGGCCTCTGTGGCTACTGATGTAAAGTTTCCTTCCAGGAGGAGCCTTGACTGTGACCTTTCACACCCAGATGGGTGCGTTCACAAGATGAGTCCAGAGAAGTGGTAACACCCCGTCCAAGGCCAGATGCGTTCATTTTAGATGGTCAAGTTATCAGTTTTGATCCCCTGAGCTCCGAGTGCGATCACACCCATGTAGCTGTGCCACATAGAGACAGCCGGGTCTTCTGATCTTCATCAGCCTGAAAAACGGAGCTATGCTGGTTCTGCGGTTCAACCACAGAGTTCCTCTGAGCCCCAGTGTCTTCCCCTGTGCCCACTGGGTAGAGCGTACCAGCTGGGAACTTGCGATGGGGCTCTCTGAGGTCATTCCAGTGGATAGGGCTGGTGATCAGTGGCAGACGTTGTAGCCCGGGTCCCCATCCCACACCGGGTGCTGTGGACAGATTCTGGGGGCACAACTGCCTCTTGCTCACTTTCTCTGAGTGCCAGGAGCATATGGGTAAAGGCACGGCAAAAACATGAGGCCAGAACAGAGCCAGTGCCCTGCCCACATAAGCCTTAGAGTCAAGCGGGCAGGCTGAGATGTGGCTGTGTGTCAGGTCCTCAGGCCAGGCAGAAGGCACAGCAGTGGACATGGGGATCACAAGTTTCCCACCACTCTTCCTTGTTTTGGCTCTTACAAGTTTTATTACACTTGTGTGTGTGTGTGTGTGTGTGTGTGTGTGTGAACCTCCATACTACAGCAGAAGTGTGAAAAATCAGAGGATAACTTCTAGGGGTGAGTTTTCTCCTTCTACCTTAGTGGGGTCCTGGGAATCGAACTCAGATCATCAGGTTTGGCAGCAAGGACCTTCACCCACTGACCCATCTCACCAGCCCCCAAGACCTTGAAATGTCCCGAATGGGGTCATGTGTACCCTTTGTTACCAAGATTTCCCACCAAAGGGAGGGAAGAGAAACAGATAGTGGGGAGACAATTTATGAAGGCCTTAGGATGAGAAAAGGACTCTGTGTGTGTGTGTGTGTGTGTTTGTGTGTGTGTGTGTGTGTAGCCTGGCCTCTTGCCATGCCTTGGAACTTCACAGCGCTCATGTATGCTGTGCTTGGGGAGAGTCACTCTTGCATTAATTGAGTGGTCTCTGGCTCAGAGGTGCTCACTTCAGAACATCTGGACGGAGAGGCCGTACACCACCCTTGATGATACGTTTTCAATAAAGACAGCATGAGCTCAAAGCAGAGCCTGCTCTGCTTCTGTTGTCCTGGAAACTGTGCAGTAAGCAGGTGCTCCCTGATGTTTTGTGGGGTGTGGGGTGTGGAGGTCAGTATTGTGTGTGTGTGTGTGTGTGTGTGTGTGTGTGGTGTCTAAATGGGGTTCAAGACTTAGGCCCCGGCCTTAGCTCCAAGGTCTCTGGAAAAGGACCAGCACGCTTTCCAATTTGTACATGGCTTCTGTCTCTATCAGAGCCTTGGTGACTCAGGTTTCCCACTGTTGCTGACATAGGCCATACTTACCTCTCTTGGTGTTAGCTTTTGAAGGTTTCCTCACACTGGGGCCCCTCAGCATAAAGGTGGACAATGAAAGGGTGATCAAGAACAGTTCTTAATTTTTATTAAAAATTTAATGTTATAGGTGCTGGAGAGATGGCTCAGTGATTAAGAGCACTGACTGCTCTTCCATAGGTCCTGAGTTCAAATCCCAGCAACCACGTGGTGGCTCACAACCATCTGTAATGAGTTCTGATGTCCTCTTCTGGTATGTCTGAGGATAGAGTGTACTTACATGTAATAAATAAATAAATCTTAAAATTTAATGTTATGTGTGTGAGGGTGTTTCACTTGCAAGTTAGTCTGTGTACCATATGTATGCAGTTCCTACAGAGGCCAGAAGAGGGCATCAGATCACATAGAACTGGCATTACAGATGGTTGTTGGTTGCCATGTACGTGCTGGGAATTAAACCCAGTCCTTTGGAAGAGCAGCCAGTGCTCTTACTGGCTGAGCCATCTCTCCAGCATTGAGGGGACATATTTAGTCTGAGGTTGGAATGAATCTCCTAGAGGGTAGATGTCTATAACATAACAGCCAGAATGTCATTTGAAGATTGCGACGGGCAGGCAGGTGCCTCCTGCTCTGTTCTATGTCTTCTTGCAGTGAGGAGTATGGATGGAGGGACACAGGTATGCTGGCTTTTAAGGTCAGCATACCTGCCATTGCTGCTGTCTCAGCCTGGTACCTCAGGACCTGTGGCTTCAGTACACTACAGAGTCCTGTACCTGGTGGCAAATCAGGCATCTCTCCAGGCCAGGGACATGGGACGTGAGTGTTTCCTCTGTTGTAAGAAGACTTTAGTCTTCAGGGGAAATGCCTTGTGTTCCTGCTGGCTGGTCCCTTTCTCCTGGTCTGGAGGTGGTGACCCCATTTTTACCTGAAACTCACCAAGTTGTGATTTTGGGGACTCGAAGAGACTGCACTTCTAGATCTGTGCCACACCCAAAGGTCTTCTGTGGGAGGGCAGGTACGCCCCCAAACCGCCAAGTCCTTTATTCTCTCTAAAGTTAGGCCCAGCACTGGCTTTACTCTGTATTGACAGTTGAGGCCAGCAGGTGGCGGTATTGTCCTTCAAGCCTAGTTGGGGCAGCCAAGTTCAGGTGCCTGGGCTGCCCCTGTGGCCTGCACCTGCTAGGAGCTGCAAAAGCCCACCTCCTTCCCAGCTCATGACGGAGCACACAATATCACCTGGGTGACATTCCAGGAAAGGGGAGCATGGGCTTTGGGGGATATTTTTCCCTCCCACTAAGATTCTTTACAGTGAGTGTTCCACTTAGGGTGGGGCTTGTATTGGCTGGCGTCTCTCTGGGCCCCTGTGTCTGTTCCTTACTCTCACAGTTCTTTCCCCACAGGCTTCATGGTCACAGGGCCAGTTAAATACATCCATTGAGCTTCTCTTTGTTTTGGTGGGGATCTGGAACCAGCTGGTGGGGGCTGACTCCACCTCTTCCCAGCTATGTGACCTAAGACGAGTTTCTTGACATCTCTGTGCTTCCGCCTTGACATCTCTACCCAGCTAGGACTTCGTTACAAGTTCATGTGACAATCATATGTCGGTATTAGTGACATGGAAATAATGCGGGTTATTTTATAGGGCTGTGCAAAGAATAAATGTGTGGAACCCCAGTGCCTGTAAACATGTTTAGAACACACATGAGCCATGAAGTTAGAACAGCCACTGGCACACAGTAGGCCTGCAACAATCCCCAGTTATTATTACTATACTGTGACCATGGCTGCTGCTTTTTGTAGTTGTTTATTTATTTCCTTGTGTATATCGGGCGTGTATGTCATTATGCGCAAGTCGAGGTCAGAGGACAACTTGCAGTAGTCCTTCTTTCCTACCATGTGGGCTCCAAGGTTCAAAGTCAGGCTGTCAGGCTTGGCTGTAAGCATCTTTACCTGCTGAGCCATTTCACTTACCGTTGGCACCAAATCCCACTCAGCAGCTGCTGATGGCCAAGTTGCATGAACTCCAACCAGCATTGCCATCCCCTTTTTGGAGACCTGCCAACACTCACAATGATACTAGTTCCTTTTGTATATGTAGAACATATACAATGTTGTACATTGTATATGTTCTCTCATTGTACTAAACATTTTTTTTAAAGATGTTTGGGGCCAGAGAGATGTTTCAGTGTTAAGAGCATTACTGACTGCTCTTCCAGAGGTCCTGAGTTCAATTCCCAGCAACCGCATAGTGGCTCCCAACCATCTGTAATGAGTTCCGATGCCCTCTTCTGGTGTGTCTGAAGAGAGCGACAGTATATTCACATACATAAAATACATAAAAATAAATTTCTAAAAAAAAAAAAAAAGGACATTTGTCTTCTCACAACTGAAGTCCCTCAGCACGGGGTGGAGCTGAGCCTGGTGTGGGGGCGCAAATCATTAATCTCAGCACTCAGGAGGCAGAGGCAGAGGCAGGGCAGAGGGATCTCTGCAAGTTTGGGCCAGGCTGGTTGGCATCATGAGTTCTAGGACACTCAGGGACACACAGTGACACCCTGTGAGAAAGGGCTGTGAGCAGTTAGGGCAGTAAGTTCGTAGGACCATCAAGGTGGTGAAGACCCCAAGGGCACGTGGTGGAAGTGCCCTCCCCACAGGAATCCTGCACCAAGTGGTTGTGGTTTCATTTTGGTTTCCTTCCTCTGCTGCTTCCTGCTTTGGAAAACAATGGAGTTCCTTTGAAAGCAGTTCCGTGAGTAGCTTTTGGTCCCCGACCCAGCTGCCGAGCACGATTTGTGGTTAACTTATGAGCTATGTTGTTGTTTTTTGAGCCTCTTGTGCCAAATGACCACAGAATAGGTATCTCAAGCACAAGGAATTGATACACAGCAATGCAGGAAGCCTAAATCCTACCTGTAGCATCTCCTTCAGCTTCCTGCCCAGTCCAGAAGGGCAGGGAGGAATGACCCTTGGATGTCACCCTTGCCATCTCTGATAATCTTATTTTTTCAGACGAAGTGGGTGGTTATTACCTGAGGTTGCTTCTCTCTTCACACTGTGTGTATGAGACCTCGGTCTGTGTGAATCTGTCATGTGATCTGCTGACTAACCCCCTTCACCACACCCACCACAGGCTATCTCTTTACCCACTTGGACATGTGGGGACATTTGTGAATATGTGGGAAGATGGTGGTGTGAATGCTGAATCCATCACTAGAGGCCTGAAGCCAGCCGTGGGTGGACCTTAATTCTAACTCTGGGAAGATCTGTGTGGCTTGAAAGGATCATTTTGTGGCCCTGGTGGGGTGGCCCGGCTGTTAAAGGCACTTGCCACTAAGCCTAATGGCTTGAGTCTGATCTCCAGAACACACATGATAGAAGGAGCTCTCCCCTGACTGCCGCACTCATGCTGTGGTACGCACATGTACACATGTATGTGCACACACAAGATAAATAAGAAACGGAAAAGAATCATTTTCTGGGTGACTTGTGTACAAGCATGTGGAGGTCAGAGGTCAACACCAGGCCTCTTCCTCAGTCACTTCCCAGCTTATTTTTTTGAGACAGAGTCTCTCACTGAACTTAGAAACAGTTGATGAGCCCCAACGATGCTCCTCCTTCTGCCTCCTCATTGCTAGGATTCCAGGTGAGAGCCACCACACCTGGCTTTTTAAATAGGTATCAGGGACTCAAACTTGGGTCCTCATGCTTGTATGACAAGCACTTTGAAAGGATCATACCCTTAAGAATAATTTTTAAAATTTACTAATTCACCTGTTTATTATTTTTATGCGTATGTATATACATATATGTGCCTGTGTGAGTTATCTGCATCATGTGCTTGCAGTACCTGTGGAGGCCAGAAGAGGGCACCAGATCTACTGGACCCAGAGTTAACAGTTGTGACCTACCACGTGGGAGCTAGGAACCTGCAAAAACAGCCAATGTTCTTAGCCACTGGGGCATCTCTCTGGACCCCAAATAATGAGTTTTTATTTCAGTAATGAACAAATGAAGGGGAGGCCTTGTTTCAGTCAGTGAGAAGTCCGAAGTGTCTCTCCATAATGACACTCTCACAAACAGGCTTGCGTGGTGGCAAGTGACTTTACCAGTCACCTCATGGCTGGTAGGAGGGAGGAAGTGACACAGACTGACACACAGGGAGGCTGTCTTGGTATATAAATGGAGCTGATGGAAGCACCAGGCCTCCTGCCTAGGAACCTCTCCGCCCACTGTGGACCTCATCTGCTTTCTAATCAGGCGGCAGCAGGGCTGTCAGGATCACTTAGCGTCTCCCTCTTCCTTAACATCCCCAAGGTGTCCAATTTAGAATAAATATAAATGGAAATTAGGACGAGGTCCTGAGAACATCCTACTGTTTAGCAGCTGACGGTGTCTGTAGGAGGTCAAAATTACTGTCATGAAGAGATCTATACAGTCCATTTAATGAGGCTCTTTCTACATCTGCTGCTCCACGGAAATCTTTCACATGTGTTTAACAGCTCCCTTCCCCGGCTCCTGCTTTTGTCATCCATCTTGATTTTTCTCCTGGCTGAAGGCAGCTGTTTATGTTTGGTATGCATCTTGTCAGTTGAGGTTTTCCAGGAGTGGGGCCACAGCAGTCCAGGCTTCAGGGAGTCTTAGCTGATGGGTGGTGCATTAGCTGGTGTGTTATCTACTTGTGGCGGTGGCAAAATACGTGGTGGGAGTCATTTAAGGCAGGCACACCATTGGCTTACAGTTTAAGGGCACACAGTCCATCATGGAGGGAAGGCATGGTGACTGCAGCATGGGGCAGCTGGTCATGGTGTGTCCATGATCAGGAGGCAGAGAAACATGGATGCTAGGGCTCAACTTGCTTTCTCCTGTTTTTCTTCTTTGAGACAGGGTTTCTCTGTGTAGCCCCGGCTGTCCTGGAACTCACTCTGTAGACCAGGCTGGCCTCAGACTCAGAAATTCGCCTACCTCTGCTTCCCAAGTGCTGGGATTAAAGGCATTTGCCACCACTGCCCAGCTTGCTTTCTCCTTTTTAATCAATCAATCAATCAATCAATCAATCAATCAATTATATATGAGAGGGTGATGCATGCATGCTACAGTCCATATATGGGCGTCAGAGGACAACTTTGAGGAGTTGGTTCTCTCCTTGATAAGTCAGGGTCTCTCTGATTGTTTTTGCTGCTGGGGTATGCATTCCAGGCCAGGTGTCCCTTGAGTGATTGTCTCTACCACCCATCTCTCCATGAGGGTGTTAGGGTTATAGATATATACATTACATCTGGCTTTTTTTCTTTCTTAAAAAATATTTATTTATTCTTATTTTATGTGCATTGGTGTTTTACCTGTGTGTTTCTGTGTGAGGGCTTCAGATCTCCTGGAACTGGAGTTATAGGCAGTTGTGAGCTGCCATGTGGGTGCTGTGAATTGAACCTGGGTCCTCTGGAAGAGCAGCCTGTGCTCTTAACCACTGAGCCATCTCTCCAGACCCCTGTTTAAAATGTGGGCTCTAGAGATCCATCTTAGGGTTTCAGGCTTGTGAGGTTAAGTGTCTTTACCTGTTGAGCCATCTTCCTGGTCTTTTGCATTCAGTCCAGGACGCCAGTGCATGTGACAGTGCCACCCACATTCAGTGTGGCTTTCTCCTCCTTGATAAGCCTCCCTGGATATGGCCCCACAGCACAACCAAAAGTGTGTCTTTTAGGTAATTCCAAGTCCTATAAAGTTGACAATGAAAGGGCCAGCCAGCCCAAAGGCTTATCTCTAGCTGTTGTAACACCTTCTAGTGGTGGGTGTATTCCATAAAGATTACTCTTCATAGACTGCAGACACCCCCCATCTTACCCACAGATACCCCCTGATCTTACCCAAACATGTCCCCCTCACCTTACCCACAGACACTCCCCATCTTACCAACAGACACCCCTCACCTTACCCGCAGACACACCCTTCATCTTATCCATAGACATCCCCCAATCTCATCTTACCAACAAACATGCCCCCTCCATCTCTCTTGCTGATAGGCGCGTTTCTTTTGCTACTTTGTCACTGTTTCTGCCTGCGTTCTTCAGTGATTCCAGGAACATGGGGAACGTGTGTGATCATTCTGCCACTTAAAATTGAATTCCATATCTTTATTTTTTTAAAAAGAAGAGTGTCAATATTTCTTTCAGATTGGATAAGCAACGCATGTTCATTCTGGAGAACTTGAAAATTATCTACATAGAAGAATATAGAAGGAAGTTGAGAGGCACCTTGGGGTGCACACACGGAGTCTCACCCTTGCTAACGAGAGTCTGTTTGTGCTTTGGGATGAGAAAGTTGAAGGAATAATTGTTGTGTCAGGCTAGAGGATGTCACAGATACCCAGCTGAACTAACTGTGCTTTGCTATGGTGGCCAGAACTAAGTGCCACAAGCAGGCAACGGTGACAACAGTTCAGTTTTCTCCCAGCCTGGACCAGAATTCACATCAACAGGTCCAGCTTCTTCTGAAGCCTGTCTCCCTGGCTTACCCATGGAAACTGTCTCCCTGTGCCTTCTGGGATGTTCGTGTGTATCTTGATTCTTTCTCTTTCTTTTCATAAGGTCAGCAATCATGTTGAGTTAGGATTAATTCATTTAAACAGAATTGCTTTGTCAACGACGTTTTCTCCAAATACAGCCATATTCTGGGGACCTCTGGGTTAGGAGGTTGTAGCCTGTGATGGTCTCAGTTACTTTTGCCATGACGGTGACTGAAGCCCCTGATGCTTCTCCATCCCACCCTCTCTCCCCACCTGAGTGCTTCTTCAGACTCTCGAAGCTCCACCTCTACTTGCTCCTTTATCTCTTAACACCAGCATCCACCCCATCTTCCTGCTACATCCTGTGCCACCTCTGAACCTGGGCTTAACTTTTTGACTCATATGGAGGCCAGGACGAGCAGCCCTTTCTGCTGGCTTCCCGAAGCCTTCCCCATTTCCTGCTCTTGGTGTCTGCCTCCTGCCTCCCAGTGGCAACAAGATCTCTAAGAAAACAGCAGACCAAACAGGGCTTCGAGTCATATTCCACACATGAGATTCCTGAGGACAGGGAAAAAGAATGTCCCTTCTCTATGATAGTTTGGAATCAGAAGGAGGAGGTCAGCTTCTCAGGCCAGGGCTGGAGTGCTTCCCAAGACAGTCTCGGGGCTTTGTAAATGCTCCTAAATCAAGGTAGCAAGTTTGTTTGCTATCTGGTTGGAGGGGAGGATGTGGTCCCAGCCATGGATGTCTCTGGATGTCCATGGAGACTGTGAGATAGCGTTTATGTCAACTTTTGGTTGACTGATGGTGGAAAAGGAGTGAGGCCTCCTAGAGATGTGTCAGATAAAACTGAGGCTGTGCCTCCAACAAAGAGAGAAAGCACGACAACCTTAAGGTCCTTGTGAATCGACTTTTGAGTGATGTAGCATAACCACACGAGAGATAAAAAAGTAAGCCAACCCACAAAGAAGCATGGAGCACGTGAAAATGTGTGCTCAGTCAGATTTCCTTTTCTGAACTTCTAAATAAATCAGAATTTAAACCCTGCCCTGGACATGGCCTAGAGTTAAGGAGAAGGTACAGTGGGAAGTCCAGGGAGGGTGGGTATCCTCACAGCCCCTCCAAAGGGAGCCATCTTTTCCTGTTCACTGTGGACTGCTGGTCAGTTATTCCATCAGAAAATTCACCTGGAATGCAATTTTCTCATTTGGAGAGGCAAAAAAAAAATCAGCACACCTAAACAAATTCTAATTTAAATTTCATCTGGTGAAGTAATCCAGACTTGGAAAGAAAAATGTCATGTTTTCACTTGTATGTAGAGCCCAGATGATGCGCGCGCGTGCGTGTGTGTACACACACACACACACACACACACACACACACGTACATACCACAAACATATATGCATATGCTTATGCATGCACATACATACCTACGTATACATGCACAAACAGACACATATATGTACACATGTTATACACACAGATGCACACACATGTACAAATATACACATATAACACATAGCACACACGTAGCTTCTTTCTTCATGTGTATTACACATTTTAATGAATAGTACTTGGTTATTGTGACACATTGAAAATAGAAATATAAATAGTAAAGAACAAAAAATAATCTTTGTTGGGTTTTGTAGACACACAGATATAAGTACAGGTACATACATATGTATATATAAGTTTTAGTTTTATCCAAATAAGAGTCGAATATGTGATAATCTGCTTCAGTTACTATAGTAGAATACCTGAGATTGGGTAACATGTAAAGAGAGGTTTAGGGCTGGCAAGGTGGCTCATGGGTAATGGCAGTTGCTGCTAAGCCTGAAGACCTGAATTGGATCTCAGGACCCACATGGTGAGGGAACCAACTCCTGCAGGTCATCCTATGACATGGCACATATGATCGCAAACATCACACATTACATTAAAAAAAATAGAGGTTTAGTTGTGTGCGCATGGACCTTCCCAGGATGCATCTGGTTTTAATCTTACGTACTCCTAGCTGTGCATAGGCATGTAAGATGGTAACTCAGGGGGGTCTCTCTGCAAACTCACTTGACATGGTTTTGCCTTATGGTGCATGCATTCCAAAGCAGTTCAGGCCAGATTGGCCTTTCCATTCTTCATACCTGGATGCATTGGGAAGACATGTGGATAGGAACTGTCTAAGTCTGCTTATTGTTATGGGAGGAGAAACCAATTTCATTATTGAGAGAGGCGTGCAAGTGTAGCCCACTGAGTAGGTAGGGATCCAAGTTTGCTGGGTTCGCTATTCAGAGAGGGATACGTGCACAGTAAGCAGCTTCCAAATGCACTGTTAGAAGGGCAGAGTGTATATAACCCAACCCAAGTGGAGTCCTAGGCTTTTAACTCATTCCCTATGCTTGCCTGCTTGTGTGGAAATGCTAACATTTTCCCTTCCCGAGAGGCAACTGTTTAACTCAAGGACTGTTGGATTTTTGGCCAGTGGGGTTCTTTTGCATTCCATACTGGGCTTTTCTGGAAGACTCTTCAGATTCTTTGACTTTTTCCATGATGGGAGGGGAAGAAGGGCTGTGTGGCCATGGAGTACCTTGCTGAGCTGGTGGGCAGAGATGCCGTTATGTTGATCCCTTCACAGAGCAGAACAGACCTTGACCCTGACTCTCCTCTTCTTTCTTGTGCAGAGAGCACAGGTCGAGGCGTTGCGGACAGCCTGCAGAGGTTTTCTTCCCTGCCTGCCTACCTCCCAGCCAGCTTCCACGTCACTGATGCAGAAGAGGCGTTCTTCCTCAAAGAGGCCAACCAGGACCTCATGCGTAACGCCAGCCTGCAGGCTCGGTCCGCCACACTCTTCATTCACCGAGCCCAGAGCCCTCCCGCCATCAATGCCAGCTACGGCCCCTTCTCCGTAGAGAAGACGGTGCCCTGGGACTTCCTGCTCACGCCCACCCCTTTTGGAAACATGGAGAGGTTCCCTTTCAACTGGAGGCTCAAATCCCATATCCTCGACAGCTCCATCTTTTCCAACAGACCCAAAGTGCAGACACTGTTCTACATCACTGGCATGGGCTGGGATGAAAGTGACCCTGGCGATGATCTTCCCTGTGTTAAGATGTTTGCCTTCCCAGAGGCCAGGGAGGTGGCAGCCAGCTGCCGGCTGCGGGGGGCCCCTGGGCTGTGTGTGGCTGAGCTGGAGCTGTTGCCTGAGTGGTTCAGCTCAGGTCTGGACCTGGAACCCCAGGAGGAGATCCCGGCATTGCTGGGGGGTACAGCCATGGAACTCTACTTTGCCCTTTATCCGGCCAATGAGGCCGGCCAGTGCCCGCTGGAGGAGGAGGGCAAATGGGAAAATAACATCCACTCAGAGCAGGAGGAGCCTCAGCCGCTGCTCCCCGCCCGGGAAAGGATCGGCAGCGTGGTGGTCTACCCTACCCAGGATGACCTGCGGTGGTCCTTGGTGACCCTCGATGACAACGTGGCCCTCTCGATCCCTCTGAACCTCATACGAGAAGGGGACACGGCCACCTTTCTGGTTTCTCTGACCAGTGGCTCCCTGGCAGAGCAGTTCACTCTTCGGTAAGTAGTTTTGTGACATCAAGTGGGAGAATTGGCTCTTGGTGAACCTTGAGCCTTCGCTACTAGGGTGGGGCTGGTCACGTGATCACCGCTGAGGGTTTGTCAGAGGCCCATGTGTCCAATTTTAGTTAAGGTTGTGAGGATGGGTTTTATCTATTAATTACCAACAGCAAAGAGGTGACCTCTGTTTTCATGAGAGCGAGAGAGCTCAGTTTCAGAGGGAGGAGTGGAGGATAGAGAAGACAGCTAAAAGAGAGTGACAGTGCTGGGGTCGCCAGTGTGGATGTGACACCTGCTTCATCTCCTTGCTGCCCTGTGATTGTTGGAGTTCCACCCTCCTCAGAATCTGGGAGACAGAGCCTTGTCTTTCCTGAAGATTCTATTTCAAAGAAATGGCTCTTGGGTCCTTGAGAGCGACACTTGTGAGGATTAAGAGATGCGTGCTTATGGTTCAGTGAATGCTTTAGAAGATGGAATTAGGGTACCGGGCACTGAGACATGCTGGCAGCAGCAAACCTTCATAGATATGCTCTCAGGACCCCGGGGGCCTTCTGGGGACAGCTCTCCGTCGCTGTGGGTCACTCTGGAGTTCTGCCATTTCTCAGTGCAACAAGGATGGTGGGGTTGCTTAGTACCGAGAGCTCTGCAGGCCCTGAGCCCAGTACACTGAGACCCTCACGTGAGCTAGAGATCTAGTGAGATGACAGTCAGGGGGCCGGGGGACATTCTGAAAAGCGCTTGGTGGTGACCCAGCTCCTCCTGCCTGGCATCCTTTTTCTCTCTGATGACATTCTCAGCTTTGTGGTTGTGGCCTGAAAACATCCAGGATGAGGGGGTGAGTGGCAATAGAACCGTATTTACAAAAGCAAATGTTTTTTGACCTCTCTCTGAAGGATCGAATTGAAGCCAGAGTAGCAGAAGACTCTCTCTCTCTTTCTCTCTCACTTTCTCTCTCTGTGTGTGTGTGACTGTGTGTATGTGAGTATGATTGTGTGTGTGCATGCGCATGCACACATGTCTGTGTATGTGAGAGAGAGATAGATAGATAGATAGATAGATAGAGAGAGAGAGAGAGAGTGTGTGTGTGTACCGCAGGCCAACAGGGGATTATCTAGAGTCCTGAAGTGTGAGAAGACTAGAAGGAACTTAAGAAAGAGACAGAGATCACACAGGTATATTAAGGGGAGGAATCTGAGACTAGGAGATACTCTGTCAGTAAAGCAAATGCTGTTCCCATCATTCCTAGTGCTTTGTTTTGTTGTGAACCAATCTCTTTAACCCCTTGTCCTGGCTGGTTTTGTGTGTCAACTGGATACAAGTTAGAATCATCAGAGAGGAAGGAGCCTCCGAAGAGGAAATGCCTCCCTGAGATCCATCCGTAAGGCATTTTCTCAATTAGTGATCAATGGACGAGGGCCCAGCCCATGGTGGGTGGTGCCATTCCTGGGCTGGTGGTCCTGGGTTCTGTAAGAAAGCAGGCTGAGCAAGCTGTGGGGAGCAATCCAGTAAGCAGCACCCCTCCATGACCTCTGCATCAGCTCCTGCCTCTAGGCTCCTGTCCTGTTTGAGTTCCTGTCCTGACTTCCTTTGGTGATGAACAGCAATGTGGAAGTGTCAAGCTGAATAAACCCTTTGCTCTCCAACTTGCCTTTTGGCCATGGTGTTTCACTGGAGCAACAGAAACCCAAACTAAGCCACCTGTGTCTTCCTTACACTGAGCTTTTAAGAGTAGACATTGCTGGGTGCTGGTGGCGCACGCCTTTAATCCCAGCACTCCTGAGGCAGAGGCAGGTAAATCTTTGAGTTTCAGGCTGGTCTACAGAGTGAATTTCGGGGGCAGCTAGGGCTACAGAGAGAAACTCTGCCTCAAACCAAAACCAAACCAAAACCAAAACCAAACAAAAACTGAAAACCAGAGCAGATGTTTGCAGCTCTGTTTGTGGCCTGACTTGTTGCAGTCCCACTCAGCAGATGAACAGCACACGTGTGTCTTGCTCTGGGCTTCCTGTTTAGGGAGTCCCTTCAGATATAGAGGTTTAAGAATAGACTGGAAAGGTGAGCTCGGACCTTCCCAGTACTCTAGCACGCTCTCCCCAGAGGCTTGTTCCTGTCGGACCTGTGACTTTCCACTAAAATTCTCCTGGGTGGAGTCAGTCCTGTGTGTGGCCCATCTAGGGCAGACCCTAATCCGGCTTACTCACAAATGCTGCCTCCCCTATGCAGACACAGAAGGCATTTAGCTGGCTCAGATAGTAACAGTGTGGTCCCTTGTGTCCTCAGTGCTTCTTGGCCAGGTTCAACTCCCAGAGAAGCACAAGAGCCCTGGGGGCTACTCTGGGGTGCCATTGGCTTTCCCAGTCCATCTTGTAGCACGGAAACCACTCCTCCCTCTTTTCTCGCCTAGAGTGACTTCCATGTGTCAGTCTTTGTGCCCCTATAGGCTAATTGCAATTTTATATTAAGGAAAATGGGCGAGAGAGAGAGAGAGAGAGAGAGAGAGAGAGAGAGAGAGAGAGAGAGAAGGAGAGGGAGAGACTCATTTTGTGGCTTGAAGGAGAAATGAGATATTTCTAGCATTGCATGCAGAAGAAACTCAATTTTGGTGCCTTCACATAGCAGAACTGTTGAGGATTAATTTCATTTCGGAGCGGGACTGGATCGCACCGCAGCAATCTGTAAGATCGATAGAACATTCCATCACCGAGCGAGTTCATAAAGCCCTAATAGGACCCTCTGACCACAAGAACCACAGACCAAGCCACAGGCAAGCTTCATTTATTTGCCATCTGTATGTAAATTCTGCTGTTATGGAAATTTTGTGGCATCTAGATAAGACACAGTGTACCAGAATAGTTGAGCTGAGATTAAAAAAAAAAAGCCATGTGGGTGAGAAATTAGTGTGACAATCAGCATCTCGCTTGGGGCCAACCTGTGGCTAAGAGGACGTTCACTTGAATGCACAGTACTGGATGGCTCGTTTGAACATGCAGGACTCACTCAGCTGCTAAGCGGGCTTGAAGAAAGTTTACGTGGTTAAATTTCTTGCTTTGCAAGCAGGGGGACCTGATTTTCCATCCCCAGAACCTATGCAAAAAAGCCAGGCATGTGGCGTGAGATTGTAATCCCAGCACTGGGGAGCTGGGGCTGGAAGGCTCTATGGGACTCAGTGGTCAGTCATGGTATTATACATGGTGTAACACAGTCTCCTCTGTATTAGTCAGGTTTCTCCCAGGGATGGAATGGATAGGATGAACACATATAACAGAAGGGACTTGATTAGAGTGACTCACAGATGTAGTCTGGGTTGTCCAACAATAGCTATCCCCTGACTGAAGACAGAGAACCTGATAGTTGTTCGCATCCCGAGGCTGGGTGTCTCTGCAGTCCTAGTCTGTTGCTAGAGTGAGTCCTGCAGAGTTGCTGGTCTTCACTCCTAGACGACGTTGGATTTAATACCAGTTACAGCGGCAGGGCAGATGAACCAGCCAGTGGGCGTGAGGGTGAGCATGCAAAAAACAAAGTTTCCTTCTGCTTGTCCTTCCATCTGAGCCGCCACCAGAAGGGTACAGCCCAGGTTTAGCAGGATTCTTCCACTTCAAGAAGTTAGATCAAGAAAATTCCAGGAATGCCCAGCAGTTTGGGTTCTAGTTGATTCCAGGTTTCACAGTCAGGATTAACCATCGTGTTTATTCTTCTGGTTCCAGGCTGGTGTGTGTGTGTGTGTGTGTGTGTGTGTGTGAAAGAGAGAGAGATGAAGACAGAGAGACAGAGGGACAAAGAGACAGAAAGAGAAAGACAGAGACACACAGAGAGACACAGAGAGATGGAAACACAGAGACAGACAAAGAGAGACAGAGACACAGAGACAGAGACAGAGACAGAGAGATAGACAGAGAGACAAAGAAAGGGAAAGAAAAACAGAGAGACATACATGTACAGGGACAGAGAGATAGACAGAGAGACAAAGAGAGAGAAACAGACAGACAGACAGACAGACAGACAGACACACACACACACACACAATGGGCAGGGAGGCTATAGCTCACCCTATCATCATCAGTTCTCAGGGCCCAGTGTCAATCTCCTCAGAGACCCCCCCCCCCCCAGGTCTGTGCACAGAGGTTGCACTCATTGCAAAAGGACACATATTTCTGGAGTTAATTACAGTCAGGATCAGAGCATCGCCCTCCTCTTCTTTTGAGCTTAAAAGAAACTGCATTGATGCAGGGGAGAAGGAAGGAGGGCGCAGGTGTGTGCAGCACCCACTGGGTTACATAATCATCAGCCCGGGTGACTTGTTCTGAAACTGGTGGCTGCCGTGGTCTTGAAGGAGCCCACGGCACATTGGAACAGCGAGTAGAAAGTTGAACTGACTTTAACGGAACCGCTTCATGTTACCATGGTGATAGGACAGGCATCCTGAGGAAGCCACAGCCTGGTTGGGTGAGACCCAGCACAAACACAGACTCACCTCTGCGTTGTTCCGGTGCTATGTTTTGTTAGCTCGCTCTCCTTCCAAAAGTTACCATGTTCTGCAATCATGTTGGCTGCACACCATCTGCACAGTAGTGTATCCTCACACCCTGGGAAGCACCAGCCATGGGGGAGTGGAGTTAGGGTGATACCCAGAATGCACAGGGAGGCGAGGGTATGGAGGACAGGTCTTTGGTCACTGGGGTCTGTCCGTCTTCCATCCCAGGTACTATGAGATGGTCTATGGTGCCCCTCAGCCACCTGTGAATCTCATCTGTTGCTTTATTGTGTTGGGAACAATAAGAACCCACGGCCCAGGCTCTGAGCCCTTGGCAGACTGCAGCGTCTGGCTGGAATTCAGTAACATTGTTCTCTTTCCATTGTACTTATTTTAGGGTTTTCTTTCCCTTTACCGAGAGTGAGGCTGCTTTGGTTTTCAAGGCAAGAGCGAATGTGTTGCTCTCTCCCTAGAGAAGGTAATGTAAAGTCAGACAGTTTTAAAGAAAAATCGGAAAGAATGATACAGATGGTACCTGGGAAAAAGCAAAAATGGTACAGGATGATCTAGGGATTTCCAGGACCAGAAAGGTCAAGTGATGGTGTGTGTCCCTCTAACTCAGCTGGTCTCAACCCGTGAGTCACAACCCCTTGGGGGAGGGGCGGTTAAATGACCATTTCAACAGGGCTCACCTAAGACCATTGGAACTATCAGATATTCACGTTACGATTCATGATGGTGGCAGAATTACAGTTATGCAGAAGCAATGTAATAATTTTATAGTTGGGGGGGTCACCACAACAGGAGGAACTGTCCTAAGGGGTCGCAGGCTTAGGAAGGGTGAGAATCACTGCTCTAACTGATGAATGGGATAAGCCTCGGAGGAAACTGAATTGGAGGCTGTTTCTTCAGAGTTCCCGGGCTGGCTGTGTTCGAGATGGCCACCTGCGTCCCCTTCCTTGTTTATCCCCGGCCACCTGCAGGCAGCTGTCTGGAACAGGGGCCATTCCAACTTCCCTTGTTGTACTTTTGTCCCCCTTTAAATGGGGGTTACTCCCACTTCCCTGAGGCAAGAGTCCAGGGGGAATTGCCTAAGGCAGGGAACGAAGTTTGAGCTTGAGGGAGGACTCAGCGGAAGACGTCTCGTCAAATGGGGAATGCTGAATGGTCCCTGGGGAGATCACTGGGTCCCATTGACCCAATCTGCAAGATGGTATCACCGCTACACAGATGTACCCAGGCACAGTTTGCAGTGAGTGAGCGTGCCCACAGGTGCACCCATACTCAGGCATCTAGGTAAACGGAAGTAGATATATTAATGACGCATCCATATGACCCAGCATTTGGGAGGTTGGGGCAGGAGGGTCATGAGTTTGAGGCTAGCCTGGGCTACATAGGAAAAATCTTTATTTTTTCACACAAAGGATAATCTGAAGCAAAATCCATGGGGATAGTTGGTTTGGGCATAGGCAATGGGAAAGAAACCTGAGTTAACCAGTGTCTTAGCTTTGTTTTCTGTTGCTGTAATAAGAGCATCAAAGGGACAAGGGATTGATCTGGTTTATAATTCCAAAGTAAAGTCCATCATTATGGGGAAGTCAAGACGGCATGATCTGTTCACATCATGTCTACAGTCATGAGCAGAAGGCCCTGGATTGACACATGTGTGTACTAATCCTAAGTGCTGTGTCCACAGCTGCCCTGTGCACCTCTGGGGCTCTAGGCCTCTGATCATGGGTGAGCATGGGGATGTTGTAAGCCACTGCCCTAAAGGGTGTATCTGTTTCACACGGATGGGATCTGCCTGTCCTAGGAATGTATGGAAGGTTCTCAGAGCAGGGATAAACAAGGCAGGAGGGTCTTCACCTTGCTTGACAAGGGGCAACTGAGGTGGGGGAGCTTCAAGGAGGAGGCCCCACCGAGGCTGGAGAGCTTGGATTATGGGCGCAACTGGAAAAGAGGGGCAGAAACATTGTGGAGGCCAAGTGAGGTGGCCTCAAGAACTAAGACTGAGGGCAGGGGGCTCCATTCAGCGTCCCTACATTGTGCTCTGTGCCTCAGTTTCCCCTGGCATAAGACAGGATGGCAAAGGACTTACTAGGAAGGGAGATTGAGAGGGATGCACAGGTTAGCGTTGACATTGGCCATCCAGCTAGACTGTCCCCAGGATCCAGGCTGACTGTGGGAGGGACTTGAAGGAGACACGATGTATTTGAGGCTGGGGTCAGCCCAGTGGGGGGGGGCATGGTAGAAGACTCTCTCAACCTAAGGCAGGAGAGAGGCAGCCACTGTTTTACACAGTGTCTGCCCTCCAGGCTGTCATCCATCATAGCAGGGATGTCAAGGCAAGACCTTGAAGCAGCTGGTCATTATCACATCCATGACCATTATCAATACTGAAAATTTAAGGGTGGTACACACACCCTTTTAATTCCAGCTCACTGGGGAATCCACCTGCCAAGTGCCCCGTGTGTTCCTGCCTGGTCCTTGGAGGTGCTTGAGTTCACTGCCTTGGGTCTCAGCAGATGGGATGAGAGCGGCCTTCTAAAAGTTCTCTTGGCTTCAATCCTGGTGGGAGAAGCATCGGAACACTGCCTCATCCCAGTTCCGACCCTAAGGGACCCTGGGAGCCATGATGATTATATTCAGTAACTCATGTGGGTGGATGGCGAGAGGTCCGTTTGCTCCCTGCTCTTTGCCTCTCTGTCCACATGGAGATCTCCAGGGTGACAGCTACCTCTCTGTCTTTGAACAGGGCGGGGAGACCTTGGAGGGGGATAGAGATGGTTTTTTGGGGGGATTTCTTACTACTGTTGAAAATGTTAGTCTGGCCAAATGAAAATGGAAATAGATTTAAATATTAGAAAGTAAAGAGGTGTGTGTGTGTGTGTGTGTGTATGATGGGTGAATGACAAGATGGCCCAGCCTGTAAAAGTGCTTGCTGCACAGGCCAGATGACCTGAAGTCCCCAGAAGCCATCATGGAAGAGCAGGATCCTGAGCATTGTCCTCTGAACTCTATGAAAGGGTTGAGGTGTATGTGCCCGGCTCCTGCTTTCCATGGCGGGTGGTCCTTTCTGAAGGGGAGACAAGAGGCATGGGGTGGTTTTATTTATATTCAAGGGTGGGTTGAGGCTTAGTTCAACCAGGCACGTTTTAAGGATGGTAGTCCTTGGGATTTTCTTCTTCCATGTCTTTTACATTTGTTTATTTTAATTTAAATATGCTGGCATGTATGTCTACATATCATGTGCGTGAATCGTCTGCAGAAGCCAGAAGAGGGCACTGGATCTCCCTGGGACTGTAGTTACAGATGGTTGGCAGCCCTTATGTGGGCTCTGGGAACCAAACCTCTGCCTCTGCAAGGGCAACTAGTGTTCTTAACCACCGAGCCGTCTCTCCGGCCCCCATCCTTGGCACCCTTAAGAGGTGATTTCAGGTATTCATTCATCTGTGGATCTAGAACTTGGGAGAAAGTTCTATGGATCGGAACTAGTGTGGTGAGGGAAAAGGTGCCGACGGTGGACCTGCCTGGGGTGTCCTGTGCACGTGCATGTCCTGGTGGCTGGGAGCACTCTGCTTGCAGACAGATGTCCTTACACAGGGCATACCCCACGCATCAGAGTGAATGAACCCCCGTGTGTGTCCAAGACAGCGAAGAAGGCATCTTCCTGCGGCACCCGAGTCCCTGTAGAGATCCCGCTGGAAGATCCTTCGGTGGATCCGTGAAAGTGTATGTTACCAGAAACATTCTACAAACAGCAGGCTCAACAGAAAATGAGTTTAATTCCCTAAAAGGTCAGGCGACTTTTGAGTTATGAATCGCCAGCTTTCTTTTTTTTTTTTTCTGTCTTAGGTTTGTTTATTAATATTTATTACCAAAGTGATGGACGCGACAAAGCAAGCTCTAACTGTTTCCAGAGATTTCCTTGATTTAATATTTGCTTTCCCTTCTCACAAGGATGGAGAGAATATTAAACAGCCTTTCTCCATCCCCTCCTTTTGCCCTTGAGTTGCAGGGCTAACTTTCTGCGCATCTTCTGTGAACGCGGGGTGGATTTTGTCTGGTCTTCTGTACGGCAGAAATGTCAGCGACTGGATGGCTTCCGTCAGTTAATATTCAGTGGCAGTGGCCTAAGAGATGGACACGCACAGCTTCAGCTCTTGCTGATTTAGGTGCTCGAATATATGTCCAGAAAACAATCTTTATACAGGCATTGCCTCTGCATGAACACTGTTTTTGCGTTTAGGAATACGTTAGACACTGACTTGCGGTTCCCATTGCTGTGATGAAACACCGTGACCAAAGCAACTTGCGGGGGCGGGGTGGGGAGGGTTTATCCGGCTCATGTTTCTACGTCATACTTCGTGATCAAAGAAAGTCAGGACAGGAACACAAACAGGGCAGGAACCCGGAGGCAGGAGCTGGTGCAGAGGCCATGGAGGGGCACTGCTCACTGGCTTGCTCCCCATGGCTTGCTCAGCCTGCTTTCTTATAGAACCCACGACCACCAGCCCAGGGGCAGCGCCATCCACAGTTGGCTGGGCTCTTGCCATCAATTACTAATTAAAAAAGTGCTATACAGCTGGGTCTTCTAGGAGCATTTTCTTAATTGCGGTTCCCTCCTCTCAGACGACTTTAGCTTGTGTCAAGTTAATATGAAACTATCCAGCACAGACACGTCGAGCACTTATGGCTTTATAGAAAGAAAGCTAAGTCTCAAAGGTGCCTGACAAAGGGCTGGGGAGATGGCTCAGTGGGTTAAGAGCGATTACCATGCATGCATGCAGACCTGAGTTTCAATCCACCGCACCGTGGAAGAAGTCCAGCATGGCTGTTTGTGCCTGTGAGGGTGGAGACAGGGGAATGCTGGGAGATTGTTAGCCAGCCAGTCCAGCAGCCCTTCAAGATACACTTCAAGTCCTGTGAGAGGTACTGTCTTGATGTTTACATTTTATGTTTATTTTGTATGTGTAAGTGGTTGTTTGGCCTGCATGTGTGTGTGTTTACCACTTGCAGGCCTGGTGCCTGAGGAGACAGAAGACAGCTTTGGATCTCCAGGAAAGTTACAGACCATTGTGAGCCACTGTGTGGGGGCTATGAACTGAACCTGGCTCTTCTGGGGGAAAAAAAAGAGACAGCCAGTGCTCTAACCACTGAGATATCTCTCCAGACCAATAGAGAGATAACATCTTAGAGGAAGAAGGCAGAGAATAACAGAAGACACCTGATGTCTGGTCTCTTCTCTTCTCTTCTCTCTCTCTCTCTCTCTCTCTCTCTCTGTGTGTGTGTGTGTGTGTGTGTGTGTCTCGAGATGTGTGCATCCCGGCTGACTTTCTAGGGTGGAAGCAAAGAGACAAGCGAAGGTTGCGAGTGCCCATTTCAGCCCAAAACTCACACAAGTGTGGCCAAGAAACAAGAGCTCAGGGGAAAGAGAGGCTAAAGAAGGTATTGGTGCTATTTCCAGAGCAGTGCTCTTCCAAGCAAAGGAAGGGTGGCAATTTTATTGGGGAGACTGTACATTATGTTTTTGCACTGGCTGGTTTTGTGTGTCAACTCTAAACAGGCTGGAGTTATCACAGAGAAAGGAGCTTCAGGTGAGGAAATGCCTCCATGAGATCCAGCTGTGGGGCATTTTCTCAATTAGTGATCAAGGGGGGAGGGTCCCTTGTGGGTGGTGCCATCTCTGGCCTGGTAGTCTTGGGTTCTATAAGAGAGCAGGCTGAGCAAACCAGGGGAAACAAGCCAGTAAGGAACATCCCTCCATGGCCTCTGCATCAGCCCCTGCTTCCTGACCTGCTTGAGTTCCAGTCCTGACTTCCTTTAGTGATGAACTGCAACGTGGAAGTGTAAGCTCAATAAACCCTTTCCTCCCCAACTTGCTTCTTGGTCATGATGTGTGTGCAGGAATAGAAACCCTGACTCAGACAGTTTTCAAGTGGGAACACCCTCTGGCTGGTGGTGGGAGCACATGCCTACATACTCAGTTTAAGGTCAGAATTCAAGAAGGAAGGAGGATAGGAACGCTTTCCAGCACGCTTAGCTCAGGGTCACAGAACACAGTTGGCAGGTGAGAGTGGCACATCCTTTGGGCATGCTCAATATGGTGATTGGTATTGCCAAGTTGACATTCTTTATTGCCACCCAGGAAGCAGGCATCTGGGCATGCCTATGAGGGAGTTTTCAGATTGGGTTAGTTGAGGTGGGAAAACCTGCCTTGACTGGGTAGTGCCCTCCCATGGACTGGGGTCCTGGGCTGCATCAGAAGGAGACAGTGAGCTGAGCCCCAGGATCCACCTCTCTCTGCTTCCTGACTGCGGATGTTGTGCCACCAGCTGCCTCACGCTCCTGCGCTGTGCCTCCCCGCCATGATGGACTGTGCTTTTCAACTGGGAATCAAGCCCCACCTTCTGTAAATTGCTCTTACGAGATATTTTGTAGGTAATGAGAAAAATCACAAATACACAGCTCATCTCACTGGTCCTACTATTTTCCATAGGTACTCAAGTGTGGTGACACACATCTTTTGTCTCCGCACTTGGGAGGCAGAGGCAGGTGGATCTCCATGAATTCTGGGCCAGCCTGGTCTACATAGTGAGTTCCAGGACAGTCAGGGCTATACATAGTGAGACACTGTATCAAATAAATAAATTAAGCCAAAGATTTCCCTGTCCAACCCTGATCTTGGAGCTGAGCCTCGTGCTTCTCTTGTTCCTCCTTCCCTCTCCTCCCTCCCTCCCCTCCCTCCCTCCCTCCCTTTCCTCCCTCCCTCCCTCCCTCCTTCCATGTATATGAGTACACTGTCACTGTCTTCAGACACACCAGAAATGTGTCATTGGATCCCATTACAGATGGTTGTGAGCCACCATGAGGTTGCTGGGATTTGAACTCAGGACCTCTGAAAGAGCAGTCAGTTCTCTTAACTGCTGAGCCATCTCTCCAGCCCCAATCTTCTTGTTTCTTTAGAGCCTCCCATTCTCTCTCTGACTCAAAGGCCAAAAATAAATGTATTCTCAGCATCCACTCGGGAGAGTGCAGGAGGGAGACCTCGTCTGCTCTGTGGGCGCCATGGCGGGTCTTATGAGGCAGGTGCTCGAAGGTCTCCTTACATGGGTTTTTTTTTCCTCTGCCATCTTTCAAATTTAAATAGTTGTTAAAAATGTACTCTCAGTTTGACTTGCATCCTCTAGCCTCCAGGTGCCTTGGTGGCAGAATGTAGTCTTTATGTGCATGCCCATGCAGTTACCTACAGAGGCCAGCAGAGGGCGACAGATTTCCGCCTGGAAATATGAGTACACTGTTGCTGTCTTCAGACCGCGGTTGAGAGCCTCCTGGCCCGTGTGCTGGGAATCCAACCGGGTCTTCAGCAAGAACAGCAAGTGCTTTACAAACTGAACCCTCTCCCCAGCCCCCAAACCTCGCACTTTGATGACTCCATTCCCTGGAAGACCTTTCCTGTGAGCTAGCCCGTTGCCGAGTCACTTGGCTAACTTTCCTTACACGGTTTGGACAGGCGGCGGTAACTTTTATTATCTAGCCTTGGAAACCTCCGTCTCACCTCAGCAGCGCGGCCACTAATCTCTTCCACGTAGCTTTGGATATTGTAGTTTTAAAATACCAAGTGCTAAGAATATCCCCAAGTCTGAAGATACATATTTTTTTTTCTAAAACAAGGTTAGTGAATATTTAAGACCTGAATTTCTGTGAGCTTAAATCGCTTAACAAATATAGCCTGAAGTTGAGGGGGATTTAGTTGGGAGACTGAGCTTTAAGAAGAATTTCATAACTTGTGCTTAAGAGACGGGCGGCATATCAACAATTTGGCTTTACAAGTGTTTTTAATACCCAGCATGCATTTCTTCCTCTATGACTTGAATTTCTTTTCGGCATCCCTTTCTTTTTAAACCCTTCTGATATGGGATTAACCTCACCCATTACAAAAAAACCCCATCAAATTCAGCCTGTAAAAACTGGCTTTAAGATTTTTGTTCTCAGAAGGAGAGTCTTATTTTTTTTTTTTAAACTGAGGATAAAGATGTGCGATCTGGAGCTGTTACAATCACCTTGTGGCCATAAGAAGAGAGCGCAATGTGGGACAAAGTCTCATGTATGAGGGCTGGACAGGGTCAGGTGTCTGAAGGAGTCAGGGTATCCTCTGAAATCTTGGTGACATGTGCCAGAATGTATGTGTGTGTGTTGTGTGTGCAAGTGTGTGTATGCATTTGTGTGTGTGTATGTGTCTGTGTGAGTGTGTGTGTATGCCTGTGTGTGCATGCATGTGCATGTATGTGCATGTATGTGTATTTGTGTGTTTGTGCATGCATGTGTGTGAGTGCGTGTGTGCATGTGTGTGAGTGCATGTGTGCATGTGTGTGTGTGTGATTGGCTTTGCCTTAGATGGGAAGAATTTTCTGCCCAGAATTAGGACCAGGAAATATCTAGAAGGAACGGCTGGATTCTGCCTGGAGACTCAGAGTAGCGCTCAGGATGCCTGGCGGTGGGGGCTCGCAAGTGCAGCCAGGTCTCCTGAGAGTAGTCTTTCCGTGTTTGAATTCAACCATTAGTGATGCTTTTCATCCACTGTCCTGTGAGCATCCTTAATCCCTCCAAGATCACAATGGATGAGGGACTCTCCTCCAGGAAAAACTGCGACTTACAAACTCCGTGATGTGGCTCAGGTCTCACAGGGAGGGGTCTCTGTGGGCTAACCAGCAACTGATTCCCACTTCCAATCTGACCATCAGTGGCATGGTGAAGGGGTTCTGAGCCATCGTATGTGTGTGAAAGATCCCTGTGTGAGTTGTCAGAGGACCCACAGGGCAGAGGTGCAGCTTCGGCGAGAAGCACTTTGAATGTAGACATAAGTTCTGGAACATCCTCTTCCCTCGGTCCTTTGGCTAGAGGCAGGGATGGAACAGCACACTTCTGTTCATGGTATGCGTCAATTAACTGCCAGTGTCCAGAAAGAAAGCTTTGTGGAAGGGGAGATTAAGACCTGAATCCAGCTGGAAAAATGATTGATCGGATGCAGGAGAGGGCGTGGCAGATGAGTGACATTGGAGCCTCTGGGGTGTGCTGTCCAGGCTAGGGCTGTGGTGGTCAGGGAGGCAGAGTCCCGTCTTTGTATCTGATGGACTCGCAGGGGTTGGCATCTCTGAGTCCACTCCAGACTTCCTAAGCTGGGGGACAGAGTGAGGCTTCAGGATGGGTCTGGTGCCTAGCCATCACCCATGAACACACACCCCACCCCTCACATTTCAGTCACCCCTGGGATGGGTCATTTATCTATGTCCTCCCTTCTTATATGGTTTTTTATTACAGTTATTCATATATCTTGTGACTATGTGCTGGATGTGTGTACCATGGTGCACACATGGAGACCAGAGAATACATTGCATGAATCTGTTCTCTCCCTCCACTGCGTGGGTCCCAGGGGTTGAACTTAGGCTTGATGGTAAGAACCTTTACCCACTGAATCATCCTGCTGTCCCCTTGCCTCTCTTTTTAGTATTAAGATAAAATTCGCATAAAATTCATTTCTAACCCAGTAATGGAAAACGGAGGTGTGTAGCAACACTCTGTGGCTCTTGTCAAAATGACAGGATTCATTTATTCGATTATTCTTGAGACGGGGTCTCACTGTGTAGCCCAGGATGGTCCTGACGCTGTAGCAATTCTCCTGCCTCAGTTTCCCCAGTTCAGGGTTTGCCTATGGAAGCCAGTGACCATGGTCTGGAACATATCAGCATATCAGCATTAAATTTTTCTCTTACATTTATTTCTTTATTTCGTATGCGTGGAGGTGGGTGCCTGGGCCATGGTGGTGTGCGGAGGTCAGAGGACACCTTGAGGGAGTTGCTTCTTTCCTTCTACCATGTGGGTTTTGGATGCTGAACTCAAGAGTTTCAGGCTCGGAAGCAAGTGCCTTCAACTGCTGAGCCATCTCACTGTCCCTGAGATCGGTCTTAGAGGAAAGCTATTCACAGCCTTCCTTTCCTCTAGCTTCCAAGGAAGGGAATCTTCATGTGACACAGGTGCTGTCTGCCTTAGCTATAGGGTTTCATTGCTGTGCAGAGACACCATGACCAAGACCGCTCTTATAAAGGACAGCATTTAATTGGGGCTGGTGTACAGTGTAAGAGGTTCAGTCCAGTATCACCACGACCTGAAGCATGACTCTGTCTAGGCAGACGTGGTGGGGGAGGAGCCAAGAATTCTATATTTTGATCCAAAGCAGGAGGATCTCATTTCACATCGAGTGAAGCCTGAGCCTAGGAAACCCCAAAGCATGGGCTGGAGAGATGGATCAGCGGTTAAGAGGACTGACTGCTCTTCCGAAGGTCCTGAGTTCAAATCCCAGCCACTACATGGTGGCTCACAACCATCTGTAATGAGATCTGATGCTCTCTTCTGGGGTGTCTGAAGACAGCTACAGTGTACTTACATATAACAAATAAATAAATCTTTTATTTTTAAAAAAAGAAACCTCAAAGCCTATCCCCACAGGGATGCACTTCCTCCAACAAGGCCACGCCTCTTAACAGGGCCACTCCCTGTAGGCCAAGCATTCAAACACACGAGTCTATGGGGATAAAGGGGAAGTCTATTCAGACCACCACAGTGTCTCTCATGGTCGTGGCCAGGTGAAGCCTATTTCCTCACGTGCCTACTTTCTTCTTTTGTCATAGAATCAAGGCGGCTGCGGGCGTGAAGATAACGGCCGTGCGGGTGAGCCACGAGGACCAGTGGGCAGTGCAGGAGGAAATTGAGCAGGACGGTACCCAGACCACGGCTGCCCTGTCCTGCATGGGCCACCACCTGGACACCCAGAGCAGGTGAGCCCTGTGATGTGTGGCTTACTAGAGTAAGGGACAGAGAAACATGCTCAGGATGATGGGCGGGCCTTCCTTCAGCCGCATCGGCCTGGTGCAGCCGCAGCAAGGATGCACAGCGGCGCAGAGCATCCGTCCTTTATGGTCTCATGTGAGGCTGCCTGTCGTTCATTGATCACAGTTTAGGGTCTGACAACCGTATTGTTATTACTGTTGTTTCCACAGAGAAATGAAGGCTGAAATGGTGAGAACGTATCAATTAGAGAACCAGAGGGAAAGTGCCTTATAAAAAGCAAGCCGGGTATTCACAGCTCTCGGCTAACTGTCCCTCACGGCTTATTTTTCTTCAAAAACTTAAAATTGTTATTATTATTTATTATTATTAGTGTGTGCACCTGTCAGTCCGTCTGGGTGTCATGGTGCATGTGGTGGTCAGAGGACAGCTTTCAGGGGTTGGTTCAGCATCTCCTACAGGGCCGGGGGTTCAAATCCAGTCCTCGGGCTCAAGAGGCAAGCACCTTTACCTGCTGAACCGTCTCTGGCCCCTGGCTGCTTAAATGAGCCTTTTCTGTTGTGTTGAACCCACTTCTTGGGGTGGGAATAGAAGTGAGGTCCGGGGATGGGGTGGCCTGTGGATCCAGAATCTAAAGCCCAGTTTCCTTGCAATCTTTAGAAGCTGGCCTGGGGATGGGGGAGTGGTGAGCGGGTAAGGGAGGGGGGTAAGGGAGGGACGAGGGAGGGGCTTGACCACCTCAGCAACAGAGGGTGGAAAGATCCCTGACTCAACAGCCTCACCCCTTGTGAGCATCTGTCTGTCTGTCTGTTTGTCTGTCTCCCCCATTTGAGCCAAGGAGCAGTCCTGGCTGAGGGGCTGCTGATCCCCGCTACCCAGGGTGAAGTCCAATGCCCTGGTTCCTGAGACATGCATCCCTGTAAATCATCCTAGACTCTCTTCTCTAGCTTTGGGTCTTTTGGTGCCCGGGACACACACACACACACACACACACACACACACACACACACGGGCCCTTGGGGATGAGTCAGCGTGGGTCATGAGTGACGTCATGAGAGTGGAGGCTGAGCCTTGTTAATGGACTTGTCTGGTGTGTGCCCTCACTTCTCATGTCACCCCAGCCAACCCCAGCGCCGCATCGTGCTGCCTGTGACCGTCTTCCAGGAGGAAGGATGACTCAGGCTGAGTGGTCCGATGCTGGCTCTGACGCCTCCCACTCACAACTCATCCGGCACACCTCAGGGCAGACAGTGTCAGGGATGGAGTGTGGGCTGTGACATCACATGACCAGGGCTTCCCCGGCTATCTGAATGTGCCTGCCAGGTGCCCTGGGTCCTGAGTTGTCAATACTGGCTCAAGGGCTTCCAGTTGTGAAGCCCCCCAACCCCCACCTCCCGGTCATTGCCCCAAAGTGGTTGCCGTAAAGGGATTCATGGCCTCACATAGCAAGACAGAGGTGTCTGTTTCCGCGGTTGGTTCACACAGCAGTGTTCTGTGTGGCTTCTTGGGGATAGTCCAAGCTTGTGTCCTCACGGCCACTAATGGTGGCAACTCATCCATGCATCCCAGACTCATCCAGCAATAGCTAATTATCAGAAAGAAGTGGAGTGACTCCCTGTGACGCCACCCCAGCTCCCCGAAGCAGCGTTTTGGTTTAGATCTAGTGCTGCCTTGGGAACTGAATTTCCTGTGTTGCTTTCCGGCTGGGTAGAAGGCAGGCCTTGCTGCCAAGGCATGAGGGGAGTGAGAGGGCAGTCAGTGGGCATAGGTGGCCATGTTCTTCAAGGATGGGCTCTGCTCACACCTGTAGCTTGGTTCTGTTAGCACAGGGGTTTAATACCCACAGTGGGAGAGCACATCGCTCTGTGTGGCTATCCAGGTAGCACCATCAAGTCCCATGCTGACAGTGGTCTACATCGGAAGTGGGGGTGTCTGGCACTCTCTCTACTCCCCTCCAGGGTCTTCCCTCCCCTCTTGGGAGCAGCGTAGTGGCCAGGACCTCCTATTATCCCTCTGACCATGCAGTCAGTCACTTTAGGGCAATAGTTCTCAGCGATCCTTTTATACAGTTCCCCATGTAGTGGTGATCCCCCAACCGTAACATTATTTTCACTGCTACTTTGTAACTGTCATTTCGCTACTGTTAAGAGTCAGAATGCAAATACCTGTTTTCCAATGGTGGTCTTAGGCGACCTCGGTGAAAAGGTGGTTCAATCCGCAAGGGGGGGGAATCATGACCCACAGGTCGAGAACTGCTACTCGGGCTGGAGAGATGGCTCAGTGGTTAAGAGCACTGACTGCTCTTCCTGAGGTCCTGAGTTCAAATCCCAGCAACCACATGGTGGTTCACCACCATCTGTAATGAGATCGGATGCCCTCTTCTGGTGTGTATGAAGACAGCTATAGTGTACTTACATATAATAAATAAATAAATCTTTAAAAAAAAGAGAGAGAAAACTGCTATTCTAGGGAGAAGTTGATTTTCCTGGTTAAGTCTAGCCCTAGGACAGTTGTTCTGGGCTCTTCCTGGAATAGCTCTCCATCCAGACCAACTCAGAGCCCAGGTTGGGATCAGCATTCCCAAGGGCTTGGGCAGAGTGGGGAGAGGGAGGGAGAGGATTGTCAGTGGGCACACAGTGGGTCTTCTGAGGCCATGAACACTGAGGGGTGACATGAATTGAGGGAACCATCCCTGTAAGGGCAGTGTCACTCAACCTGACATTGGGCTGGAAGAAGCCAAGAGCGTTGGGCTTGTAAAGACGGTCCCCATGGTAGACGCAGAGGAGATTAATTTGTTGACATGCTCCATTGACTGACAGCATATTGTTTGCGTGTGTGGTTTTTGTGCATGTGTGTGCACTCAGAGGCCAGAGGAGGATGCCTTCTGTCCTGTATCCATGATTCCCTTGAGACAGGGTCTCTCACTGAATCTGGCTGGTGGCCAGCAAGCCACAATGATCTCCTGTCTCCACAGCCCCACAGTGCTTGGGTTACATGCCCAGCTTTTTATGTAGGGGGGGGGGTAGGGGTTCAAAGTCAGGTCCTTATCCTTTTGCAGCAAGCCCCTCTTGCTTATTGAGCCCTATCTGCAGACCATGGTCATGTTTTGCATGGAAAAAAGTGCTTTGCTTCTCAGAAGTACTTGATACTTTTTGTTGTTGTGATTGTTTTTTTTTTTTTCTTTAGAAGAAATTTAAAAAAATGCTACATGGGAAAGAGGAAGCCATTTGCAAATGAGAGGGACTTCCCTTCCGGTGACTTCTTTCCTTCCTGTTCAGTGTTTAACCTCTCCCCTCCCCCGCCCCCACCCCCCCCCCCCCCCCCCCCCGCCCCAGAGAGCTCTCCTCTAGCACGACAGTCTCATACCTATGAATATCCTTCTAAAACCGTTACATAATTGAATATCCCTTTGAAACGATTCCATAATCTAAATAAATAATTGCTTCTTTTTCTATGTTGGTCTCATTGTGGAATCAAATGAGGTGTGAAATACAGGCTCGCGTAACCGAGTCTGTCGGCGATCAAAGTGAATGTATCGCCGGCAGAACACCCCGCAGAACGCTGTAATCTCCGAGTTGTGACCACCTCAAGTGGAATTGAGGCTTTAATAGGATTTAATGTACAAACTGCCTGAGGTCCCGTGATAAGAATGAAAAACGTGTTGTGTGGGAAAGGCCCAGCATGCTCCGCGGCGGGGGCGGTAAAAGTCTTCATTTGAAATATGCTAATGAAGGCTCATGGGGAGGAGACGTGGAGACACAGACCACAGGATAAAGCCGGAGCCGCCAGCGGAGGAGGAGAGGAGGCAACTTTGGAAGTGTTTGGAATAGATAACGGGGAGCCCAAGGAAATGAAAGGGAGCCGAGGGTCTCAGGGCACAGAAATGGTGAGCTCTCTGGGTGACTGACAGGTTACCTGGAGCTCAAACTGCAGGAAATAGCTGCCACTTGGGGGGAGTGTGTGTTTGCGTGTGTGTATATGTTTGAGTGTGCACATGTGTACATGCATGTAGAGGTTACAGTCAATGGTAAGTGGCCTTCTCAATTGAAGTTCACCTTGCTATATATGTATATATATATATACATATATATGTATATATATGTATACACACATATATGTATATACATGTAGGTATATATATGTGTATATGTATATATATTTATACATGTGCATATACACAAATATTAGAATGATTTATCTTTATTTTATGCATCTGTGTATAACGGGCATGCCTAGAGCCCTTGGAAGCCAGAAGAGGGCATCAGAGCCCCTGTGATTGGAGTTCAGATGGTTGCCAGCCAGGATGCTGGGAATTGAACCTGGGTCCTCTGGAAGAGCAGCCAGTGCTATTTGTTTGTTTGTTTCCTTATTTATTCTTCTCTCATATATTACATCCTGACTGGTTTCCCCTCCTTCTCCTCCTCCCTGCCTCGCCTCTCCCCCAGATCTACTACCCCTTTATTTCTCTTCAGAAAAGAGCAGGCCTCCCAGGGAATGTCAAGCCAACATGGCATAGCAGGTTAGAATAAGACTAGGAACACACCCTCATATCAAGCAGTCAGTGATCTTAACCACTGAGCTATCTCTGCAGGTTCCACCCTGCCTTTTTTTTGGGAAGGAGCAAACTGTGTGTGTGTGTGTGTGTGTGTGTGTGTGTGTGTAATTCAAGACAGGGCTCTGTGTAGCCCTGGCTGTCCTGGAACTCACCCTGTAGACCATGATAGCCTTGAATTCAGATATCTACCTGGTTCTGTCTCCCAAGTGCTCAGATTAAAGACATATGATACCCTGGCTCCCACCCTGCTGGGGCCTTTCACTGGCTGATGGGGTGCAGAGTGATCAGCCAGCAAGCCCCATTGATCCCCCTTCTTCTCCCCTCTTCCCTCCCCCCCCCAGCATGGGATTGTGTGGGTTTCCATGCCCAGCTTTTTCGAGTGGGTTCCAGAGATCAAATTCCGGGCCTCATGATTTCACGGGAAGCACTGCACTGACTGAGCCCCGTCAAGGATCCTGATGCTACTTTCTCTGTGCTCGGAGCCTGTTCTTATGTAAGCCTTGCCACACAGCTGATCTATGCTCCAGCTCCACTGGAGGGAGGAGAGAACAGACAAAACACGCATTAGGTTTCTTCAGAGAAACAGCTGCATCCCCATTGCAATGGTACCCAAGGCCTGAGGCTTACTTTTCTGAAAGTCTGGAAGCAGAGCTCTGGGTGGCTCTCAGTGGTAGGGTGCTTCCCAGTGAGCACGTGCCCTGGGTTTGAATCTAGCACATGCCCCACTCCATATAGACATTTGCACGCATGCACGCACATCCCCGAGCAAATGAATGCTGGGGTTAGGAGCTTGGAGACCTTCACAGAGTCCTTTGCATCCTCTAGTGACTGTGCCCAGTTTCAGGGTGGGTGCTGAGTGAGCATGTGATCAGGGTCTACAGTTCTGCCTCCCTGATGGGGGTGTCCAGATGCTGCTGGCTCTGAGAGGACAGGGCAAAGGTCTGGGACGGGGGGGGGGGGTCCACAGTCTGTCCCTCCTTCCAGGGTATCCGGCACTGTTGTTTGCCAGGCCAGAGGGTAAAGCAGAGTCCGGGGAGGAAAGCTGTGGCTGTATGTCTTTTGATCTCTCCCTCTCAGCGTGTCCAGGAGCCACTGCGGGTCAGGTTGCAAGGATGAAGGGTGTGGGGGAAGAGCTTCTGAGAATCTCAGAGTCATGGATCTTTAGACAAAGGTCTCTGATGATCTTTAATGAAGCAGCTCTCTGAGACGATCTTAGCTTGTTCATATTTCCTTCCTTGGCGTGGGTTTGAACGCATATACTTTATTCAGGGTGATCCAAGAGTTCTATAGTTTTGGGGAAGTGGGTGAGAATATCTAGGGTGGGCAAAGGTCATTGGCTGAAAGCTAAGGTGACAGAGATGCTTCATTTGCATAGGAAAGAATTCTGGGTGCTGTGATATGTGACTGACTACCTGTGACCACCTGGACAGGAATCTCCAGGTTACTTGCTCTGAGGCAGGGACAGAAACAGGGAGGGAGCTAGCTCCAATCCTGCTGGTCTCAGGATGGGATTCTAATGTCAGTGTTTGAGATTTCTGGGGTTTAGACATGCCAAGTCCTCTGGGGGCACGGTCCACATGCCCCACTGGGTCTGTTACACAGGGGTCTCTGATGTCATACTGCTGATCAGAAATTCCTCCTGGATTCTGGGGGTTATGATGTGAGAAGGACAGAATTTAAACAGGACGGGGTGACAGAGGTGATTGGAGAGAAATGGGTACCCAGGGACAGGCTCAGAGGAAAAACCAGTCTAGGGACATTGGTCCGAGGTGGGAAGAATGGGGTTTAGCCATGCAGGGGTCTGGGGAAGAGCTTACCAGGCAGAAAAGACCAGGCATGAAGGGCTGGGGTGGTAGTCTGTGCAGGCTGGACGCATTCCTGAAACCACATGCAATTCCCAAGTTCCTCTCTGCTTCCTTTGTCCTGTGAGTCCACCAGCAGGTCCCAAAGCCCTTACTACCTGCTGAGAGCAGGTTTGGGGTCTGGTGACAAGCTGTCACAGGGACAGAGTCTCTATCCTCTGAAGCTTACTTACCCATGGTTCATAGAGATAGACTCTTATTGAAAGCATTGTGTTCTTTTGTGTTCCAGAGGCAATTAAGTACCAGCAGGAGACAGGGCAGGGGACAGTCTAGGATCTGGAAGGTTCCTTTACATAGGTTGGTGGAGGAGAACTTCTCTGAGGAACAGAGCTCAGAGGAGGCGTGGGATGGGTGCGGGAGGGATGGAGGGAAGACTCATCACAGGCTCTCAGGTAGCCAACTGTGGCATGTTCCAGGGTCACCATAGAGGTCAGGGACATTGTTGTGCAGGGCTAAGGGTGGGGACAAGGTGGCCAAGGATGGTATTTTCCCAAGGTTTTATGTCTTTTTAAAAGACCTCAGATTTCATTGATACT
This sequence comes from Apodemus sylvaticus, assembly GCF_947179515.1. Taxonomy (NCBI): domain Eukaryota; kingdom Metazoa; phylum Chordata; class Mammalia; order Rodentia; family Muridae; genus Apodemus; species Apodemus sylvaticus. Next base: position 43,623,491 of record NC_067493.1, on the reverse strand, counting down.
AGGCTGAGTACCACTGCAGGGTTCTGAAGCCCAGGGTATAAGACCTGCCTTATATTACGAGAAGCATTGGCTGCCATGAGGCGTGACCTAGGTCAGAGCCCAGGAGATTGATCAGGAGGTCTGCTGACATCCCTGAGACTTAACCAAAAAGGAGTACACCTCCCGGTTCATTGTTATGGTAATTAGAAGGCCCTTCATGCTGATGATAACACAGAAAAAAAAAAGAACCCACCAAACCATGTGTAATGAAATAAACAGCTGTTTTAGTCAGTGCTCTATTGCTGTGAAGAGACACAGGCAACTCATATGAAAGAAAGCATTTCATTGGGGGCTTACTTACAGTTTTAGAGGGTTGGTCTGTGATTATTATGGTGGAAAGTTGCAGGCATGGTGTTGGGGCAGTAGCCAAGTACTTTATATTCTGGTTTATAGGTAGGGGAGAGAGAGAGAGAGAGAGAGAGAGAGAGAGAGAGAGAGAGAGAGAGAGAGAGAGAGAGAGAGAGAGAGAGAGAGAAGAGTAGGGGTGGGGGTGGGGGTGGAACTGGGCCCAGCAATGGGTTTTTGAAATATCAAAACCATTCCTCAAGACATGACTTCTGTAACAAGGCCACACCTCCTAATCCTTCCCAAACAGTTCCACTAACCGGGTACTAAGCATTCAAACATAGGAACCTATGGTGGCCATTCTCAAACTACCATGGATGGCCAATATGAAGAGAGACAAATAGGCCAGCCTTGGGCACGTAGGCAGAGAGACATCAGTCTTCTGGGCAGGAATTCTAGGGAGTGTGGCCATGGATGCAGAAGGCTGAGAATGAGAATCTGGAATGGAAAGGAAGGATTGTACTGAGTGTTCTACGTGAGTGCTGTCACTGTAACGAGCCTGGTGGTCACATGGTCCATCAACATCCTCTTCCATCTGATTCCATCACAGACTGGCATAGTGAGAATTTTGGAGTTATGATTTCTTTAAAAACCACAGAAATGTTATAAGAATGCGTTTTCATTTTAATCCCAGGTATGGGATATGGCGCCTCTTAGACCATCCACAGTAGCTGACTATGATTTGCCTTGTGCTCTAGCATGGGGGTGACTTTGCCAGCTGCAGATAGTTTCTGCAATTGTGTTATCTTTCGATTCTGAAGACTTTTTAGAGGATATATGAATGCTAGGGCCTCCTGAGAGGTGGGGTGGATTGTTGGTTGGTTGCTGTTGGTTGCGGCTTGTAAAGTAGTTAGGCTCAAAGAAGAAACAAGAAGAAGGAGGAGGAGGAGGAGAAGGGGAAGGGGAAGAAGGAGGAGGAAAAGGAGAAGGAGGAGAAGGAGAAGAAAAAGAAGAGGAGGAGGAAGAGCGGGATGGGGGAGGAGGAGGAGGAGGAGGAGGAGGAGGAGGAGGAGGAGGAGGAGGAGGAGGAAATATCCTAACAGTGAAAAATCAAACTTGTCCCAAAGAACTCAATGCCTCTAATCAGCAGGAAGTAGTCTAACAATAACATCACCTCCTTTTCCCTGTATCCTTTTCTCTTTCCTATCTAGTGTTAGAGAGTTGAAAGGGTAGAAGAAAAGGGGTGAAGAAAGGTGGAAGAAAGAAGATCTCACAAAATAGGCAAAGACAGGCTACAGGCTGGGGCTTCCAGGATGATGGCTTTGGAGTGCCAGTAGTAACATCAGTGGCTGACTGCCTCAGGAGGGCATCTTGTCCTGCATGTGACCAGCAGTAGAGGGGATAATGTTGAAGTATTAACTGGCTAGTATGGATAATGGTTGGAGGTATATACTGTGGTCCAGGGGCTTTTGGGGAGACAGGTAGCTGACACCATGGGATTCTTAGGACTTGGGTCTCATTCCAGACAAGTCCAGGGATTTGCTGTAATGCCTGACAGCTGTGTGTGGAGAACTGGGGTGCAGCCATGGGTACTGGTGCCTCTTTGGCTCTGCAGCATGGGTCTGTCTGCTCTGTTCTGCAGTGCCTGGTGCGCGGGTAGGCTGGGCACAGGCTGTTTGGGGAATTACTTTTGCTAATCCTGTGAACCAGAGGTGTGATCTTCATGCTCAGCCAGGCTGGATTCAGTCCCAGCTTATGATGGGGACACATGCATGGGCCGTGTTTTAATTGGAAGGTAGCCACTGTAATGACATGGATAGGGGAGACTAGAGCCAGGAGAAAGATTTCCTAGGTGTGTGTGTGTGTATGCATGTGTGTGTGTGTGTGTGCACATGCGTGCATGTGCGTGTGTGTATGTATGTGCGTGCATGTACGTGTGTGTGTGCATGTGTGCACGCATGTGCGTGTGTGCATGTGTGTGCGTGTGTGTGCATGTATGTGTGTGTGTGTGTGTGTGTGTGTGTGTGTGTGTGTGTGTATGTGTGTGCTTGTGTGTATAAGCACATAAGCATAGGCTCCCAAAGATGCTAGCAGAGCATGTCAGATCCCTCCCCCCCCAGACCTGGAGTTAACAGTTCATTGTGAACCACATGATGTAGGTACTAGGAACTAAACTTGGATCCTCTGAAAGAGTAGCAAGTGCTCTTAACTGCTGAGCCATCTCTCCAGACAATCCCCAGACCTGGGGGACATGAGGTGCCTTTTTATTGAATGTCACAGAGTTGGATGTATTAGATGACCAGCATCCAAACTGAGACAAGATTATTGGTTCTTTTCTTGAAGGCACCCAGTGTTTCCTGTCTTGCAAATGTTCTCTCCTAAGATGTATGGGAGTCATTTGCTTGGGTGTATACATAAATGGACCCACACAGTATGACTGTCATGGAGCAGCTGCCTCCCACTCCTGACTTAACTCCCCCCAGGGACCGTACCCTTGACTCACGACTGTCCTCATGACTCTCCAGCTTTGGGAGATACATCTATGCCACTGTGTTTTTTTTCCCAGTGTCCGGTTGCTTTCTGTATCTCTCTGGGTACCAGGTTTCTTTTGACCCTAAAGCCAGGTTTGTCTCTAGAGCACAGCTATGTTAGACTATAATTTTGCTGGATGTGGGTGTCTTAGGGTTTTCCTGCTGTGAAGAGACACCATGACCAAGGCAACTCTTATAAGGACAACATTTAATTGGGGCTGGCTTACAGGTTCAGTCCAGTATTGTCAAGGTGGGAGCATAGTATCGCCCAGGCATGCGTGGTGCAGGAAGAGCTGAGAGTTCTATATTTTCATCTAACGGCAGTTAGGAGAAGACTGGCTTCCAGAGAGCTAGGATGAGGATTTTAGAGCCCACACCCATAGTAGCACACCCACTCCAACAAGGCCACACCTACTGCAACAAGGCTATGCCCACTCCAACAGGGCCACACCCACTCCAACAAGGCCACACCTCCAAATAGTGCCACTCCCTGGACCAAGCATATTCAAACCCCCACAGTGAGTTTTGAGAGCCACCAAGCTGGATCTGGTAGTCGACAGAAATTGAACAAAAAGCATCTAAGAAAGAGAGACTCAACAAAAACCTTAATGTTATGCCCAGGGTTTTATTTACCCTTCACTTGGGAGTGGTTGCTCTGGGGATCCCGGGATGGGAGGGTGTGGGACCCTACTTCTTTGTTTGCACTCTCTGGCCTGGCCATGGTAGGGATGTCCACAGTGCTGTGTGTGTGAAGTTCTACCACAATAAGATCTCAGTATAGGAAGGATGCTTCAAATAATAAGGGTGGGCATTGGTGGTCCCCCTCATGGCTGTTATGAATGCAGTTCACACAAACAACTCATATACATTTCTGTTTGAACCCCTATTTTCCTCTCTAGAGGTGGGGCTGTTTGTCCAGCTTAATGCATGAGACTCTTAGGGCATCCGCCCCATTTATGTTCCCATCCACCATGGAAGAGGGATCCATGTGTCCTCTTCTCTGGGTAGATAAGGAAATAATGGTCTCTATGTGAGAAGGAGTGAAATGCGGACCAACGCAATAGCAATGGAGTATCTGGAAAATGATGGAGGGAGAGATAGGGCATGGCTCAGTGGCAGTAGAGCCTCCTGCCTAGAGTGCCCAAGGGAGGGGGGTTGGGGGTGTGGCTTAGTGGTAGAACATCTGCCTAATCTGCCTAGCATGTGTAAGGCCCTGACTCTCATTCCTAGGACACACACACACACACACACACACACACACACACACAAACACACACACACACAGAGGAAATGCTATAGAATGAGCGACCAGATGAGGCAAAGGCTTTTTTTAAAATTTTTTGGTTTTTTGGATTTGGTTTTTTTGAGACAGGGTTTCTCTGTATAGCCCTGGCTGTCCTGGAACTCACTCTGTAGACAGGGCTGGCCTCGAACTCAGAAATCTGCCTGCCTCTGCCTTCCAGAGTGCTGGGATTACAGGCGTATGCCACTACCACCCGGTGAGGCAAAGGTCTTAATCCCTGACACTCACAACCATGTGTAACTCCAGTACTGGCAGATCAGGGTCTTCTTTAGGCATCTGTGGCCACTGCGAATTTCAGAAGGCCATGTTTACCATCTTTGTTTAGGCGTGCATTCTCCTGGTTAGGTTTATGGATCCGCCGCTGGTGTTTGGTGGGAGGAAAACGCCCATTCTTTTAATTCCTCTGCTGTCGAGAAGCAGAATTAAAATTCCCCTTCTTTTTCTGCAAAGCGATTCAGGTAGGAAATGATGGATGTGGAACTCTGCAGTTAAACATCGGTAGATGCAGAGATAGATCAGACACCGTGATAGATCGGCTGTTGCTGGCATCTTGCTACCAAAGGGAAGAAAGCGGTGTTTAATCACGTTTGGAAAAATAAAACAGGGATGATGGATTTGACAGCTTCTGGTGTGGAGTGACTCATTAGGGCCACTGTTGTTTGTTGTTGTCCCTTAACGAAGGAGCCAGGGCCTCTTGTCTCACTCTTGGTTGAGGACCTGCAGAAAAGACATGATTGTTACTTTTTTTTTTTTTTTTTAATTTTAATGTAACCGGTGGTGGCATAGGACTCACCCTGTAACCCAGATTGGCCTTGAATCTAAGGTGATCCTCCAGCCTCAGCCTCCTGAATGCTGGGATTACAGGTGTGACCATCCATGTCTGCTGGAGTGTTTGCTGACAAGGACCACCCCACTGTTGGACCTGCTTGAAGGGATGCGCTGCAGTTGCCTAGTGACGATTTGATCACCAAGGCCTGTGTCCAAGTCACCAGTCCATAGACTCCCACCTTATTTGGCTTGTCTCTGAGTTTTTCTCCTCTCCCCAACCCCCTTTGGTTCAGACTTGGGCTGGGGAGATGGCTTAGTGGGTAAAGTTCTTGTCACAGGAGCACAACGACCTGAGTTTAGATCCCAGCACCCATATAACTTTGGACATAAGAGTTCCTTTCCACAATTTTATAACTTCTATGGAGACAGGCTCATAGTTACCCGGCCATTCATGGCAGCCAATAAAAGAGACCCTGTCTTAAATGAGGTAGAGTCTGAGGGAGGGCTAACATCTGAGCCTGCTCTTTGACCTTTGTTCATACAAGGGCCGCGGCACATCTATGCCCGCTTGAACTCACACATGGAGTTTGAAAAGCAGACTGGAGTAGAAGCATGATTTCAGGGGTTTCTGGAGAAACCTGAAATTGGCACTGCTGTGTCAGGCAAGGCTTGAATTTGACTGCTGTAGCCGACACTTGATGACCTGCACTTGATGACCTGCTCAGATAAAGCCCAGGCTCTGGTTTGTCACTTGTCCCCTCTGCTCCCTACCCTCCACAAACAAGCAAGCAAGCAAGCAAACAAACAAACAGACAAACAAACAAATGAGAACTGGTCATTAGCTACCCTTTCTTCCAGGAACCCTGTACCTAGGACAGAGTATTTTTTCTATCAGTTTCTTCAACTTCAAGGACATTTTGCAAGATCTAATAAATGACTTTCTTTTTCCTATGAAAAGCATTTGCAACATCATCTGGCATAGAATAAACGTCCTGTGAGCATCTCTGAAATTAACATCATTAGTATCCACGTCTGTATCCAAAGGGGGCGGGAAGGTGGGCAGGGAGAGTGATGGTTTCCAGAGAGATGGGAAAGCGCTTCTCTTTGCAACAATGAAGCCTGTCCCTTTGATTGAGAAGCAAATAAAAGGTTTCCATTTAGAACGAAAACAATGGAAAACTGCAGTAGAAGCGAACCACAGCCCCTTTGTTAGCAACTGGAAAGAGGTCAGAGAAAGGCTGGTTCCTTGAGGCACCAGGCTGGGGCCACCGAAGATATCAGAGTAACATTCAAGGAACTGGATCTGATTAGGTTGCTCGGGGCTTAAATGGGAATTCTGTCTCACACACCTGGTGGTGGAGATCAAATGAAGTGTGTGGAGGGTGGTGGGGGCAAGCCTTTAACCCCAACACTCCAGAAGCAGAGGAAGGAGGATCTCTGTGAGTTCAAGGCTAGCCTGATCCTGATAGCAAGTTCCAGGGAATTTCAACTCTTGGTAGATTCATAATCCCCTAAGGACTTCAACCCGAATATAGGAGTTTTAAATGACACTTTTCTTCCAAAGCATATTTTTTCCCCCTAACTCCAAACTGTGCCATTAGGCAAATGGAATTGGACCTTTCAATGGCATTCCAGATCTTGTCTGCTTTTTCCATGACAGTAAATGAGGCACATGCTTTCTGGGGGAGCCAGGCTGGGAGTTACTGACAAAGAGAAAAAAGGCTGAGAAGGTGTTGAAAGAGGAAGGAGTCACAAGCCTGCCCCCCACCTCCAGTCTCTGTAAGATGGAACGAGGTGGCCTTGGAAGTTGAGAGCCAGTGGAGAGATTGGGTTTTGAGCCACCCAGGGCCCACCATACTATGGCTTTAAACATTACCCAGGAACTGGGGAAGTTTTGTGACATTTCTGGAATTTTCTAGAGAATTCTGTCATTTAAAATTATGGTCTTTGTAGTCAGAACTGGGATTACTGTGCACCCTGTTATTTAACCATGTGACTCTAGATCTGTGACTTGGCCTCTGAGCCTCAGTTTCTCATCTATCATAAGGAGGGGACAAAACAATGTAGGAAATTCAAGCTAAACATGTGAAGGTGTGTTTTCTCTTTGCTACATCTTATAGTCTGCCCTGTGAACAGAGGTGAGTTTTATATGTAGAAATATATAAAAGAATATATATATATATATATATATATATATGTTTTGTATACCTTTATATATATATTTAGTTTAGGTGTAGTCTTGTATGCCTTGGACTCTCTATGTAGCTGAAGATAACTTTGAACCTTTGATCCTACTGCCTCTACTTCCCAAGGGCTGGGATTATAAGTGTGTGCCACCATACCCAATTTATATGAGGTATGAATGTAGTGTGGGCAAATGCTGAGAGGGCTAAACGAAGCAGACCTGGGTGTTTGAGTGGACCCCTAGACTTCAGTCAACAACTCTTGGTTGTGAGAAACTTGGTCAAGAAGTGGATGTGGTTCCCAGTTTCTCCGTTCGTTCTCCTCCTTATTGGCCGTGATGATTCCCCGGCTGGCTGTTCAGCACCTCAAGGCCTAGGGGAACCCTCACCACTGAGCAGGTTATGCGGAGAGCAACACATCTCTTCCTGTCTTGAGCTAACCAAGGCTTTACTCTTGTCCTCAGAGGCAGGATGGGGCGCAGCCGGCTGGTCCTTTAATTCCTCACAACAGGAGATACAGGTGTGTGGTCCGCGGGAGTCTCTCCTAATTCATGAAAAAACACAATTCATTGTTAAAGTCCCGGGAAGCAGGCTGGGGTGGCAATGTTCAGGTCTGTAAGTGAACTGTTTCTTGGGCTATCTTTGGCCATGGATGCTGTTTGGCACAGGGGAGAGGGGGATTATGAGACAGTCATTCCTGGGAACCTTAGTGGGGCTGCAGCAGGCTAGAGAGTTGAGGAATCAGGGGAACACAGAAAGAGAGGGGGGCCCTCACCCTGGAGTCTGGTGGAAGCGTTAGCTGGATGCTGAAAATTTTTAGTATAGTTAATAAAATTTGCTGTGAGAGGGGACAATATTTGCCTAGAGGTGACACTATTCTTACTACACAATGTTATTTGAAATAGAAGTTATCGTGGCAAAAACCTTAAGGCTTAAGGCCCATGTATATGACCTGCAAGAGAACATTCTTGCTTTTCTGGGTGTGAGCCTGTAACCTTTTGAGAATCCCACAAACGGTTGATGAACTTTGCTTAGACAAAACCAGTGTGGCCTGATGGCCTCAGGCAGGGCAATCTCATCAGCCCCGTGATCTTGTCCAGGACACGCCTGGAATCAGCCTTGGATCTCACTTCCGAAATGAAATGAAATAAAATAAAATAAGCATCTTTCAGAAACCCTTCAAACAATGGAATTTCAACTTTAGAAACTAGCAGATATCCACAGCTACCGATGTTAAGACAGTTTTAGGAGTGGGGCTGTGGATCAGTCGGTAGAGTTCTTGCTCAACTTACACAAGTACCCACTTTTAGCCCCAGCACCCAGGCAGCGTACACCTGTGATCCCAGTACCCCAGAGGTGGAGGTAGGATGATCAGAATGTCAAGGTCATCTTTGCCTTTGTATCGACTTTGAGGCCAGCCTGGATGGACTAAGACCTTGTCTCAAAACACAAAACCAAACCAACAAATTCCCTATTGAGAGCGCTGCCCCCGTGCCTGGTGTGTGAGGTGTGTGTGTGTGTGTGTGTTTCAGTGTTTCCCCATCCCCCATCTTTAATTCTACGTCAAATCCTTGTCTTCATAAATACCAATTCTTCCTTCTGACTGGTCCTGAGATTCTTTTCTACAAGGGGATGAGAACTTGAGTGTGGGTCTAGGGTACCTCATAGGCCCAGTGGTGGTGGTATCTCAGTCTCCTGTGGCTGCTACCCGGGCCACTGATTCTCTTAGGAACTTGCTTCTGACTGCTCTCTCCATGATGATCTGATGTCAAAGGGTTTCTACTGCTGTGATGAAACAGCATGACCAAAGCAACTTGGAGGGGAAAGGGTGTGATCAAAGCAACTTGGATAGGAAAGGGTTCATTTGGTTTACATACCCAGAGTCATGGACCCCTGAAGGAAACCAAGGCAGGGGCTCAAAGCATGTGGGAACCTGGAGGCAGGAGCTGATGCAGAGGCCATGGAAGGGTGCTGCTTACTGACTTGCTCCCCATGGCTTGCTTGCTCAGCCTGCTTTTTTACAGAATCCTGGGACCACTAGTCAAGTTTGGCATCATCCACAGTGGGCTGGGCCCTCCCTCACCGATCACTAGTAAAGAAAATTCTCCAAGGCCTGCCTTCAGTCAGATCGTGTGGAAACAACTTCTCAACTGAGGGTCCCTCCTCTCAGATGACTCTATCCTGCGTCAAGATAATATAAAACTAGCCAGCCCACCTTTCCTTCCCTCAAAGGACTCTTAGATCTAGAGGAAGCAACTTCAGATCACATTAGGGAGCATGGGGCACTCACCGTGATGGGGTTGGCCTTTGGCCTGTGTTCTTGCTAACAGTTTTCAAATACAAAGTTGGTTTACCTTTGGCTCAGATGGAAGCATTATAATTAAACATTTATAACCAAAGCAGACTTACAATTGGCGGTGCTTACATTAAAACAAAACAAAACCAAAAACTGTCAGCAGCTGCCACTAGAGCTAATAACCCATTGAAACGGGAAGAAAAATGTGGGGATTTTTTTTTTAAACTCTTAAAAATCTTTTAACAATGGTAGACTTTATTTTATTCACTTTCTCTTGTGGCTTAGTGACAATAAACTGGGAAGCAGTGTGTACCATGAAGTAGAGCAAGGTTGGAAGGACAGGCAGTGTGAAGGTGGAGTCCCCAGCTTCTGGGGCACTTTGCCTTCACTATGCCTGGGGCGTGCTATGCCTACTTAGGGTGCCTGTGGATTAAAGAAATGCCCTTTATTAATTCCCAAGTTTTCTCCTTGCCGTGGAAGATGGAGTTAGGCCCCACGTTGAGTGCACGCTGTGGAATGTGGCTCAGGAAAACCTCTTTATCTAAAAGACACTGGGCTTTTTTTTTTTTTTTGTTTGTTTTCTTTGAGACAGTGTTTCTCTGGATAGCCCTGGCTGTCCTGGAACTCACTCTGTAACCACCACCAGGGACTCTGTAGTTTTTGAATCTAGGAAGCATTATTTTTTTTGGGGGGGGGAGGGGTTTGTTTGTTTGTTTTATGAGACAGGTTTCTCTGTATAGCCCTGGCTGTCCTGGAACTCATTCTGTAGACCAGGCTGGCCTCGAACTCAGAAATCCGCCTGCCTCTGCCTCCCAGAATGCTGGGATTACAGGTGTGTGCCACCTCCGCCGGGCTCCAGGAAGCATTCTTATTTGCTCTGTTCCCTAGGACCTTGACAGCCTTGCAAGGGGACAGTGATGCCGGGGGGTGGGGGTGGGGGGTGGGGTGGGGGGAAGGGGGGGAAGAAGAGATGGGAGACACACAGAACGGCTGTTTTTTTCTGGTACCTTGGTCTTCTCCTTCCCTGTTTTCTTTTTTTTATTAATTTTTTAAAGATTTATTTATTTTTATTTATATGAGTACACCACTGCTCTCTTCAGACACACCAGAAGAGGGCACTGGATCCCTTTACAGATGGTTGTGAGCCACCATGTGGTTGCTGGGAATTGAACTCAGGACCTCTGGAAGAGCAGTCAGTGCTCTTAACTGCTGAGCCATCTCTCCAGCCCCTCCTTTCCTGTTTCATACATTATGTTGAGGGCAGTTTTCTCCCCTGCTCTGTGTGTGTGTGTGTGTGTCTGTCTGTCTGTCTGTCTGTCTTTATTATGGGTATTTATAGATGGGATCACAAATCTTTTGTGTGTGTGCAGTCATGAATGTACCTGTACATGTGTAGGTATGTACTGTTTTTCTTTTTTTTATACATGTCTGCCACGTTAATAGTAGTCAACAAGAAACTGGTGGAAATGAGCAGAGGCGTCACAGGTTGTTTTTGCAGAACTGAACCTGGGTTCAGTTCGCAGCACCTACTTCGTGGAGCACAACCTGCCTGCAACTCTAGGGGACCTGAGACCTTTTCTTGGCCTCGGTAGAAACTGTACTCATGGGGTGCACATGTAGGCACACACAGACTCATAAGGAGAATAGATGTGAAAATTTCACACCACCATGTTTAGATCCTTTCCTCCATTCCCCTGCCCCCACCCTCCTCCTTCTGACTTCACTCTTGGGTGCCTCCTCCATCTGACTTCACTCTTGGGTGCCTCCTCCATCTGGCTTCACTCTTGGGTGCCTCCTCCACCTGACTTCACTCTTGGGTGCCTCCTCCATCTGACTTCACTCTTGGGTGCCTTCCCTGTTCTGTTTAGCGGTGTCTGCCACAGGTAAGTTGTATCAGTTTTTGTTTGTCTGAAAATGCTTTTATTTCACTTTTGTCCTGGAAGGGTATCTCTCTTGTTTAATAGAAATCTAAGCCGGCAGTTATTTTCTTTCAGCACCCTGAATATATCATTATGCTGTCTCCCGGCTTAGACTGTTTCTGTCGAGGAGTTACTGTCAATCCAACTTTTTGCCCCTCGCTCTCTCTTGAGGTAATTTTTCTTCTGTGATTGCTTTTTTGAAAAATGAAAAATTTTGAGGTGTAATTTTGATACAATAAGACACATCCATTGTGAATGTGCACGTTGATGAGTTTTGACGGATCCAGTCACCTGACTAGCCTGGGAAGGGGCCGGAAAACTGTGATGACTTTCTCACCTTTGTGCAGGAAACTCTTCTCCGTGTTTGCTCTCAGGTACCATGTACACTGGAGGATGAGGGAGTGTGTCTGCGTGGGCAGGGCAGAGCAGAGTCTCTCCTGGTGTTTCCCAGACGGCAGGTCAGAGATGCTTTGTGAAGTGTCAGGGCTCTGTAACCACGTGTGTTTGAAGGGGACTTCCAATTCCTGTGTGTGCACGTGTGTGTGTGTGTGTGTGAGTGTGCATGTGTAATGGTTGTGTGTGCATGCATGCGTGTGTGTGTGTGTGTGTGAATATGCATGCATATATGAATGTGCATGTGTGTGTGGTTGTGAGTGTGTGTGCACGTGTATGAGTGTGTATATGTATGGTTGTATGTGTGTATGCCTGTGTCTGGTTGTGTGTGTATAGTTGTGTGATTGTGTGTGTGTGTGTGTATGTGTGTGATTGCGCCTGTATATGGTTGTGTGTGTGGTTATGTGGTACATGCATGTGTGTGTGCATGTGTATGGTTTTGTGTGTGTGTGTGCATGTGTGAGTGTGCATGTATATGGTTGTGTATGTGTGGTTATGTGTGTGCATGTGTGTGAGAGTGTGCAAGTATATGGTTGTGTGTGTGTGGTTGTGTGTATGTTCATGAATATGGTTGTGTGTGTGGTTGTGTATGTGCATGCATGTGTGTGAGTGTGCATGTGAATGGTTGTATATGTGGCTGTATGTGCATGTGTGAGTATGCATGCGAATGGTTGTGTGTGTACATGCGTGTGTGTGTGTGTGTGTGTGCAAGTGAATGGTTGTGTGTATGTACGTGTATGGGTGTGCATGTGTATGTGTGTATGTGTGTGTGTCTATGGTGCAAGCAGGTAAGTGTGTGGGTTCCTGAGCTCATGCACATGCCCTGGGATGTCAGAAGAATACAGGGAGTGCCTCCCCCGTCACTCTTTCTGCCTTCTCATTTTAAATCTCTCACTGCACCAGAAGCCCAGTGTTCACACTGAGTGAGCTCATAGGATCCTCTTGTCTCCACCCCGGAATGCTGGGGTTACAGGCAAGTGTAACCATGCCTGGCTTTTTACAGGTGCCAGAGGTTCAAACTCAGGGCTCATGCTCAGAAAGTGCCCTTAACCCCCAGAGCAGCCCACCTCTCCCACCAGCCTTGTGCTCCACATCCTTCATCCACCACCTACTCTTGGAGGTGCCCAGTGCACACGAGCTTATTGAATGCCCCCCTTTTGTGGGAGGGCAGGTGACTGTCACCAAAGCCCAGAGGTGGCAGAGGGCCTTAGGATGGTGCATGCTGCCTCTGCTTGTCACCATGCCATGGCCAATCGCAGTGCCCTTTGGGTTGTCCCTGCCTTGTTAATCACTCTCTGGGCAGGTTGTCTTCATGTTCTTCCCCAGGAACAGGGCCAGGCCCGACAGAAGACGGCCCTTGTCTCCGCTCAGTGTCTTGTTGTTTCGTGCATGCACGTGGCCCTGGAGAGCTGAATGGGGCTTTCAAGTAGGGCTTGTTTAGACAGAGATGGGGGCGCTCTGGCCCAGACCCACCTATGTAGATGATGCCCTGTTATGAATGCCAAGTTGCCATTAAATACCATGGCAGCCTGTCTTTAAAAAAAAAGCTGGTGTCTGGAATAGACCGGCATTGAATTCTTGTCAGCTGAGTTCTCCACTGCAAGCCTGTAAGTGCCAGCAATTGCACAGAGAGATAATGAAAGGGGCACTCACCTAGACCAGATGTGTGTGTATGCATGTCTGTGTGTGTGTGTGTGTGTGTGTGTGTGTGTGTGTGAGAGAGAGAGAGAGAGAGAGAGAGAGAGAGAGAGAGAGATTTCCGATTATTCCTATTACTCCACTGCCAGCCAGGGTGCCAAGAGCGAGCAGTCCCTTGGTATTGCAATTAATTGGGAGTAGGAGTCTGGGTGATCTTTGAAGGTCTTTTCATATAGGCTATTTGTGATAACATTTATTTTTTTTTTTTTGCTTAAAGCTTAAAAGAGAGAACAGTTCTGTCCACAAACATAACACAAAGGAAGAAAAGGAGACCGTCCCCAACCTATGTGGAAGGAGCTGAGGGCATCCGGGTCCTTTGCTTTCGTTTTTTTCCTCAAGGAAGCCCATAGGACATCTTGATGGGTGCCAGTTTCCAAGCAGGATCGAAACCGTGGAGCAGCTCTGGGTTGAGAAGCGAGGTCTTAAATGCCGCACGCTGATGCTTTTCTTCCCCTCTGTGAGGCTAACAAGAGACCTTTCAATGCAGAGGTTGAAATGATTCCATGCTGAATTGTACTCATTAAAAACTGAGACTACACCTCACCATCCAAGCCCCCCGAGCAATCCAGAAGGCTCCTTGCGTATTAAAAGAAATAAGTACTTTGAGTTTAATAGAAAGGCAGCAGCCAGCCATTGATGGTTCTAGGGAATTCTGGAGCCATTCCTAATTGGGAGGTGGGGGGTCCACGAGGGGGCGGCCTCTGTGCATTTGAACAATGAGGTAGGAGGATGTCAGTCCAGGAGGTGGAGAGGGGAGAATAAAGCAGGGATCAGGGGGAGAGAATGGGGAGGGAGGGTCTGCCAGTTGAGAACCAGTAAAATAAGGGGTAACAGCCACCTTGGGAACTGCAGGCTGCCGGGGGCGGTAAGGGGGGGTAGAGCCTGATACTTGGGGACATTTGTGGGAATCACAGCTTGGGCTCTGTGACTAAAGGAAATCAGGTTTGTAATTCTGCTTAGTCCAAGAAGGCACAGAGGGACTGAGGGTGGGGGGTGGGAGTAGGTATTGGGGGGGGGCTCTAATGAGGGACACAGAGAGGCTTGCCAGCTAAGGCCAAGACAGGGGTTTGTGTAAGAAAATAATTTCATCAAGCAAGGAAGTGCAGGGTGATTCCTCCCTGCTGTGTGTGTGTGTGTGTGTGTGTGTGTGTGTGTGTGTGTATGTGTGTGTGTGCATGCCAAACATGTTCATTCTTTCTTTACTTTTCCAGTTTCCTCAGTGTGTTTACTGGACCAGATCATGCCTTTTACACACGAGTCTCCTGGAATAGAAGATTTTCAAGGGTCCTGGAATTTTTTTTTTTTTGAACAAGGAGTTTTGTGTGTGTGTGTGTGTGTGTGTGTGGTGTGCAATGTTTGGAGTCTGTGTGTGTTATGGTGTGTGTGTGGTGTGTGTATATGTGTGGTGTGATGCGTATGTTTGTGTGATGTGTGGAGTATGTGTGATGTGTGTGTGTGTGTGTGTGTGTAGTATGGTCTGTGTATGTGTGATGTGTGTGTGCGTTGGTGTGGGTATGTGTCTGGAATGTCAACTGGTTAAGGAGGACCTGAGTTCAATGCTCAAAACCTAAAAAACAAAACAAAAACCCCAAATCAAAAAGTCTTGGGTGTGGTGGTGCTTGCTTGTAATACCAGTCATGAGACAGACAGACAGACAAACAAACACATGGACCCCTGCAGCTTGCTGGTTAGTCTACCCTACTTGGTGAAGTTCAGGACAACAAGAGACCCTGACTCTGAAACACAGGTGGACTGCATCTGAAGAATAATTCCTGAGGGTGACCTGTAGCTTCCACACAAATATGTATAGATTCTCACACACAAACACCTGAGTGCATGTGTGCGTGTGTGTTTGTGTATACCACATAACACATATGCACACTCCACATACTCCACACACGTACCATGCATACCACACATTCGCCACACACCACATACACACATACATACCACACACATACAACACAGATACACACCACATACGCATGCACTCATACCATACACATATACCGCACACAGGTGCACACATTACATACACACACATACACACCACATACACACACCACACATGTGTACCACATATATACCACACACACATACCATACACATGCACACACACATCACACATACACACCACACATCCACACACGCATCCACACCACACACATACACCCCATACTCCATACATACATACACACTATAAACATACACCACGCACATCACCTTCCCCACCACATGAACATATATAGACACGCACCCATGTTCAACATACAAAACAAAGCATAAGACCAAGGGTGTGTGAGTGCCCCGGAAGTGCACAGCAATGCTGGTAAATTCACTGCTGAGCCGCTGCAGCTCCAGTGCCCGTGTTTCTGGCAGATGAGCTGTAAGTGGCTGAGCTCGTGTTGTTCCTATGTTGGAGCATTTGTCAAGCTTTGGAACTTTCTAGAACTCCTCCACAGGGTGATTGGTATTGGAGAGATGGGACTCAGAGTAGAGCAGGGATCAACATGATTTTCTGAGGAAGGCCAGGTGATGAATACTTTAGCTTTGCCAGCCATCCCTCACCACACACAGATCCTCAGCTGCGTGGCAGTGTCTATGTGAATGAGCCTCTCTCTCTCTCTCTCTCTCTCTCTCTCTCTCTCTGTTTCAGTGGTAGGCTGGGGGTGAAATCAGCTAGGAGACTGTTTGCCCACCATGTAAGAAGCCCTGGATCCCACCCCAGCACCATACATACACATCAGGCATAGTAGTGCTCACCTGTAATCCCAGCATCCAGGAGGTGGAGGCAGGCAGATCGGCAGTTCAAAGTTATCTTCAGCTACATATCAAGTTCTGGGCTAGCCTGGGTTACATGACACTGGGGTGGGAGATGCAGTGGGGAGAAAGAGAGAGATTCAATCATAAAAGCATGGGCCACATTCAGCCCATGGGGTACATATAGTTTGTGGCCTCTTGGGGCAGTTACAAACCACTTTAGGACCAGTCATGTGTACACAGGGAATAGCTTTTCATTTTTATTTTATTTTTAACCTTTTATATAACATTTTGTTTATTCTTTCAGAGCTGCTTACATGCGCACAATGTATTTCAATCATACTCACCACCTCTTTTGCCTCTTCAGTTCACCTGGATCCTCTTTCCAGATCCCCAATCTCTCCCAATTCATGTGTCCCTTCTCTCTTTTAAATAACCCATGGGATCCAGTTAGTGTTGCCCATATAAGATGAGTGTGGAGCCGGCTAGGCAAGCAAGGTCAGCCAACCAGGGACCACACCCTAGAACAACACCAGGTCGCTTTCCTCTGGCAGCCAATGACTGTCAGCAACTCCTCGGCTAGGGATGGGAGCTCACATGCCTCTCCTACTTTAATTAACTGAAGCTCTCCTCTTTGTGTAAGGTGTGTGTGTGTGTGTGTATGTGTGTTTGTGTATATGCATGTGCGCATACACATGTGGAAGTCAGATGACAACTTGGGAGAATCAGCTGACCCTTTCCACCACATGCATCTGCCTGGGATTGAACTCAGGCCATTTGGCTTGGCTGCAGATGCACATGTCCTCTGATCCATCTGGATGCCTTACCTTTTATTTTCAAAGCAACTCTGGTCATTACATCAGCAGACCTGCGCCCATTTGACTTCTTCAAGGTGGAAAGGAGCCAAATGTGCTTCTGGTTTTTAAAAGAGACCTGGGATGAATCGCCAGAGCCATTCAGTTAAACTTACATCTATTGACTTGTAGCAGTGTGCTCCTAACTATGATAACTTTTCTGATATTCCTTCAACTGGTCCCAGGGATGAGCATGGTCCCTGCATGAAGGACCTGGAAGCCAGGTATGGGCTACAGGGGACACTGGTGTCAGGGGCCTCATCTCTGGAGCTGGTTTCTGAAGGGTTCATCCTGCCCTCTCCTGTACATGGTGGGTTGCCTTGTGTCTTAAGACTTTATTGATGTGGACAGAGACTATGATCGAGGCAATTCTTATGAGGACATCTAATCGAGGCTGGCTTATAGGTTCAGACGTTCAGTTCATTATCATCAAGGCAGGAACATGGCAGTGTCTGGGCAGGCATGGTGCAAGAGGAGCTGAGAGTTCTACATCTTCATCTGAAGGCTGATAGGAGAAGACTGGCTCCTCAGGCAGCTAGGAGGAGGGTCTAAAATCCCATACCCACAGTGACACACCTCCTTCAACAAGACCACACCTCCTCCGACAAGGCCACACCTCCTAATAGTGCCTCTCTCTGGGCCAAGCATATTCAAACCACCACATTCTACTCCCTGGCTCCCACAGGCTTATTCAAACACATGGGTCTATGGGGGCCATACTTAGCCATTGCACAAGGCAAAGTATATTTTATCCAACTTCAAAATTCTGCATAGTCTCATCAATGTTTAAATGTCCAAAGCTCAAAGTTTCTTCTGAGATTCATGCAATCTCTTAACTCTAATCCCCTATAAAATCAACATGAAAAAGCAGATCATATACCTCTAACATCACAGGTTATACATTACCATCCCATAGTGAAGAAATACTAGATAAAAGCATGTCCAAAAACCAGGTAGGCAAACTCTAAACTCTGCATTTCCACATCTCAAAGTGGTCTTCAGATCTCCAGCTCCTTTTTTTATCTTTGTTGACAGCAACAAACTTCTTTTTTTTTCTGGATTAGTTCCACTCCCCGATAGCAACTTTCTTCAGTAAGTATCTCTGGCATCTCAAACATTTTTGGGTCTCCAAGGCAACTTCAAAATTATGGCTTCTTGTTTCAATGTCTGGGATCCACACATGATCTTCTGGGCTCCTCCAAAGGGCTTGGCTCACATCCAGCTCTCTCTGTCTCCACTCCACTGCCGCTGCTGTTCTAGGTGATCATCCCATGGTACTGGGATGTACTTGGGTCTTATGCTGCAACTACACTTCACCAATAGCCTCTCATAGGCTCTCTTCATGGTGCCAAACCTCAACTCCTTTGCATGACCCTTTCAGTCCTGGGCTGTCAACTGCAACCTTCACCAGTGGCCTTCCCTGGCCTCACACAGTGCTAAGCCTCAGCTTCTCTTCATGACCCCTTCATGCCTTCAAAACCAATACCTCCTGGGTGACTCTTACACATTACCAAGTACAGCTGCAGCATGAGCTACAATCTTGGCTATCTCTAGAATACAGCTTCTTTGTGCTCTCAGGAAACCCTTCCCAGAAGATTTTACCTCTGTGATACTAGTCTCTTCTTAATCACCACTAATTTCTTAGCTCCAGCTAACCAGCATCAATTATCCCTTCTATTCTGGACTGTAAAGCCAGATCCACATGGCCAAAGCTGCTCAGTTCTACTGCTTGCTGGAGCTGGAACATGGCCCCCTTGTCCTATTACATTATCACCAGCTTTCTGTTTTCCAACTCCATCACTGCCCAAGCTTGACTGCCCTGGAACTTGCTCTGCAGATGGACCTTTAACTCAGAGATTTGTATGGCTCTGTCTCCTGAATGCTGGGATCAAGTCATTTACCACTATGCCTGGACCTAAGTTTTTCTTCACCTAGGACTTGCTTTGTCCCAGGCTGGCCTTGAACTCAGAGACCTGCTTGCCTTTGTCTCCTGGTATTAAAGGTGTGCACCTCCATGCCGGGGCTAAAATTTTCACTGCCACTATTCCTCAATATTTGGATCAAAAGCCTGTGATTTCCATTTCTGGATTGTATTTTGTTCCAGATTAAAAGTCCAAGTGAAAATAATAACCAGCTAATAACGCCTAACATGATATAAGTATCCCTTGTTCAACTGCAAACACAAACAGTAAACTTGGCTGGGTGGGATCTTACCAGAGGTCACCACTCTCTTAACCTGTTTATCTCCCTGAACGACGAAATTTAGCTCCATTCTACTTCTTTGTGCCCTTTAGTCTTTGAACCATACATTTTGAACTTTTCTTTTTGAAGCTTGCTGTGCTTGATCAAGATGCTTTGCATGAGATTAAACTAGAGAACGAAGTCTCTGCTGGGATTTTTTTGAGACTTCCTTTATCAATGCAATTAATATAAATCTCTTAGCCTCAGGTAGACTCTTCAAACACAGTCAAAAAGCAGCCATGTTCTTCACCAAAATATCATAAGAACAGTCTCTTGGCCACATATTAAATTTTTCCTCTAGAGTCAGGCTTCCACCGTTCAAATCACCCTCAGCAACAAAGTCTTCCATATTCCTACTAAGATAGCCAATCAAGCCCCACTTAAGGCATTCCATTGCTTTCCAAATCTAAAGTCCCCAAATCCACATTCTTCCAAACAAAAGTATGGTCAAGCCTATCACAACAATAACCCAGACCCTGGTATCAACTTTCTTAGTTAGGGTTTTACTGCTGTAAACCATGACTATGACCAAGGCACCTCTGATAAAGACAACATTTAATTTGGGTTGGTTTACAGATTCAGTGGTTCGGTCCATTATCATCTAGGTGGGAACATGGCATCATCCAAGCAGGCACGGTATGGGAGGAACTGAGAGTTTTACATCTTTATCTGAAGGTCACTAGAAGTCTGGCTCCTCAGGCAGCAGGAAGAGGGTCTCCAAGACTATGCAGTGACACACTTCCTCCAACAAGGCCATACCTACTGCGACAAGGCCATACCTCCTAGTAGTGCCATTCCCCGGGCCAAGCATATGCAAACCACTACACCATGGTATGCAGTCTTCAGTCCTGTTGGGAAGATGGAGGTAAAGTCTTGTTAAGCCTCCCTGTTCACATCCTTTCCATAAGTCCCAGCATCTGCCTCATGCATACCCTACTATGGGTCCTGGGAATCCTATTCATTCTCAGTCTGTCCTGAATTTACTCTGTGCTCCCTGAAAGCAGAGGGTAGAACATTTGTTTTTGTGTCCTTCAAGGCTGAAACACAGTGGGAACTTTAGAAGGTGCCCTGGCTGCTCTTGCAGAGAACCTAGGTTCAATTCCCAGCACACACACGGCAACTAACAACCGCCACTAACACCTGCTCCAGGGGTAATCTCACGCCCCCTTCTGGACTCTGCAGGTACTGCACTCACATGCACGCACACCTGTGTCACACAAAAAAGTAAAAAGGAAATTTGTTTTCCTTCAACCTCCCCTTTGAATTTTGTGGATTTCATCAAGTTTCTGTAGCACTTTTCTATTTTCTGGCTATTATTTAAAATCTCCAATCTCTTCCAGAAAGCAATTCCTGTTTGAAAGCTCTATTGCATCTCCTTTGTGTCTGTCTTTCTCCCACACTGGACACACCCAAGCCTCCCACACCTGGGGGCAACACTCCAGCCCCAGCTTGCAGCAGGTGCTGGTTGTCATCCCCAGGCCCGATCCTCTGCCTTGGGGCAGCTTGGCCTTCTGAGGAGCATCCCTTTGTGTGGTCACAGGGGCTTTCAATCCACACCTTCTGGTGACAAAGTACAGAAGAGGAGATGGGTGGACCAGTTTGAGGAAATGCCTCTGTCCATCTCTCACCGCCTGGTTTCCCATCAGCATCATTCATATCCCCGTTGTGCCTGCCTTAGGTTTCATTCTCAACATACATTGCTATATTTTCTGACACTGAGGTTCTAGTCCAGTGGGTGCAGGGCACTGCATGGCTCTTCATGCTGGTCCTCGCTGCCTATGCCGGTCACAGTAGCTCTTGCATCTGGACACCATTTGGTTCAGTCAGAGTGTGAGCAGCGCGTGCAAGAGGGATCACTGTAGGGTCCCCAGAGGAGATGAGAAAGAGATCCAGTTACACTCTGAGTATTGTGCCCAGCTTGGAGGGGAAAGGCAGACCCCTAGAGGCCTGCTCCTCACACCCAGATGGGAGAGCCTGGCAGTGCTCTCTAATGACAAGCTAGAAAAAGAACTTCCAGGGGCCAAGGGCTTGATGGCGCGGAAGCTTGCAGGTGAGTCCGTTCAGGTCCGATGGGGACATCAGAATCTGGATATGGACAGCAGGTGTGGCTGAGGAGACCCAGCTGCTCTGTCCAGGTGCTGATCTGGGCTGGGCAGAGTCCTCCTCATGACTTCTGAAGACCTGGAGGCAGAGGCCAGATGCAGGAGGCAGCTTGCTGGTAGAATAACAAAGGGTGTGTCAAGGGTCATACATGGCCAGAACCATTAGAACTCAGTTAAAGTCTGAGTGGGGGGACAGTGTGGAGTTGGAGATGACAGTGGGGGAGGGCGGAGATACTCCAGCTGTCCCAAAATGGTGCCATTGTAGACACTGCAGCCTCTACTGTGGCTGCTCCATTTTCTCATGCCTGCATCTTGCTAAGTGTGTGTGTGTGTGTACATGCACACGTGGGTGCACATGTGTATTGCATGGAGACTGGAGGAAGACAGGGCTCTGTCTCTCTACCTTAGTTCCTTTAAGACAGAGTCCATTACTGAGCCTGGAGCAAGGCTGGTAGCCATCAAGTTCAGTGATTTCCCCTACCCACCAAGTCTCATAGCCTTTAATAAAAAAGATTTATATATTTTATGCATATGAGCACACCACCATTGCTCTCTTCAGACACACCAGAAGAGGGCACCAGACCCCATTACAGATGGTTGTGAGCCACCATGTCGTTTCTGGGAATTGAACTCAGGACCTCTGGAAGAGTAGTCAGTGCCCTTAACCACTGAGCCATTTCTCCAGCCCTGCCTCATAGGCTTATCGTTACACATGTATAGTCACTGCCACACCCAACTTTTTATATGGGTGCTCAAATCCAGACTCAGATCCTCGTGCTTGCAACCAGGTACCCCAGCTCCACTAAAGCCATTTTCAGCCCCATCCCTAACACCCGTTTCCCCAAGGCTTCCCGAGAGCACACCTTCCTTTTCATCATTAAATCAGATCAGTTGTCTGCTTCACCCTGACTGACGTTGCTCGAGTACTCGAGCATCCCTGACCTTCCCAGAGCCCTTGGTTGGCAGTCTGGACTTGTAAGGATAGAGTACGGTTGAACCAAGTGGAGGCCACCAAATCCAGCATCCACCTATGTAATGCCGGCCAGCACTTGATTTGAGAGGAACCATTTCTGTTGAGGGCTACTTTCAAGGGGAGTCATTCACATGGTGGCACTGGGAAGTTCACACAGTCTGATGGAGGCCACTCTTTTAAATTCCTCCCTCTGAAGACAAGGAAGCCGGCTGCTTGTCATTTCCATTCTGAAAGTTCCTGAAGCTCCTTAACATTCTGTTCCTCTCAGAGAGTTATTTTTGATCTAGCTCCTGCATTTTTCATTAACAGAGCAAGAAGGGGTGTTGTCTCCTACCCCCACCCCCCACCCCAGTGGTATAATCTGAGTTATGAGACTGCTTATGGCAAAGGGCTTCCTGACACAATTGAATAATAAAGGGATCCAGTAAGGTGATCTTGCTGAGGGGTGATACCGGTGTTGGTCCAGAGTCTTCACTGGAGCAGTACCAGCCACATCTGTAGTAGGGGAAGCCTGGAGGTTCTTTAGCTTTCTGTCAACAGGTTTTGTAGTCTCTAAATTCAGAGATTTGAAGCCTGAGAGTCTGATGGAGGAGGCCTCTCTCAGTCAGGATCAAATACTCCCACACTTGCTGTAGATAGCTGTGCGCTCATAGCAGGAAACAGAAAGCTGCCATCCACAGCGTGAGTTACGGTGGTCCATCGTGATGCAGAACCTCTCCATGTTTAGCTGGAGACACCCTCAGGTCAGCCCGTGGCCAACCACAGAGGGACACAGGCTCAGGGCTACTTACTTTCTGTTGATGGTTTCAAGAGAAGGCAGATGGATAGATGTCTGTGTTTGACAAAGACCCAGTCCCTCTCTTTTGCTGGAGGAGGGCACCAGGAGCCCTGCTCTGCCACTCAGTGCTCAGTCCCTTGAGGCGAGGTCCCTCACTGAACCTGTTACTGCCTCTCATCCAGAAAGCCCTCAGCAACCCTCCTGTTGCTGCCCACTACAACTCTGTGGTTGTAGGTAGGTGTGCAGTCATGCCTGGCTTCTTACAGGGATGCTGGGGATTTGAACTTAGGTCCTGGTGTTTACAAAGCAAGTGCTTTTACTCACTAAGCTTCTACTTACTCGATTGCAAAGCTGTGGAAAGACGGCAAAGGGCGTGTTTGGGAGTCATGTGCCTTTCAGGGTTCGAATACCAACCACCCTTACATTCATTTATAGGTCTTTCTCCCTCTTTGTGCTGGGAACGTCTCAAAGTTTTGCTTTATAAAATTAATTAAATTTCTGCCGTATTTTCCTCTATTTAGAATCATGGTCTCCTGGGTTGGGTATCTTTGGAACTCCAAGGTTCGCTTTTGCAAATAGTCAACACAGTTTCCTTAGGGCTTAAGTCTGAATGACAAGGGGGGATGGATCTCCTGGGAACCAGAGTGGTGGAGACACCAACTCTAACCCTGACCCTCCCGACATGCAGCTCAAGATGCTGTGTGCTTTCAGGGCATCACTGTTTAATATTAACCCTGCTAGATTGAGGCATCCATCAATCCCTGAATATGTTGATGATCATCACCATCATCATCACCACCCTCATCACCATCATCACCATCATCATCACCATAACCATAACCATCACCACCATCATCATCACCATCATCATCACCACCATCACCATCTTCATTACTTTGCTATTTATCAGCCAAGCCCCCTGCTTCTCCTTGGGTTTTGAATAAAATCCAATAATATCTATCCTTAAAAAAGGTGTTATATATTTCATATTCTGAATGGATCATGAAAAGATTCAAAATCAATAGAGATCTTGTTGTAATTTTAAAAATTCACAGTGAGACAACTGAACCACACAGGCAGCGAGTAATAGAGTTCATTACCATTTACGGAGCACATTTTCAATGTCCCATGAGACGCACCCTTTTCTTAAGAGAGAAAATTCTGGAAAATCCTATAGTTAACATAGTCAACCATTTCTTCGGTATTTTTCTTTTTTCTCCCAACGACAGTCTTTTGATGGCCCTTACCCCAAGGATCCAAAATTCTGTCGTTTCTCACTTGAAGGTGAAATTTACTTTATCTTGGTGTTGATTCTTACATTTTTTCCAGCTTTAATGATCAACTTTTGAGGTCTTGAGGTGAACTGTCAACACACTTGTTTGGGAATTTTGAGTTATTTTCATTTTTTTTTAAAGCTTACAAAATTACTTACTCAAGGGTTTGTGCTTATGTGTGCCTGCATGTGTAGAAACCAGAGGGCAACTATTTTACTGTCAGTTACTGCCTTCTGTCACGGGGGTCCCCTGGACTGAAGTGAGGTCATCGGGCTTTCTGGAAGGCTCCTATAGTTGCTGAGGGGTCTTGCTCAAATATTTATTATTTCTAGTTACTTATTTGTGCACTTGTGCATTGTGGAGAGATCATCTTGTGTATTGTGTGGATCCTCCCCTGTCAATTAAAAAGGCAGGAGATAGAGGAGAGACATTGGGAAGAGAAAGAATTCTGGGAGAGAAATGAGGCAGGGAGAGGAACAGGAAAAGATGTGGAGATGGACACAGGTAACCAGCCATGTGGCAAAATGTGGGTTAAGATAAATGGGTTGTGTTTAGTTATGATGTAGTCAGAGCAGAGCCTAGCTATATAGCCAAGGTCTTTGTAAATATAATTTGAGTCTAAGTCTTATTTCTAGGAACATGGGGCTGGAGGCAGAACGGAGACCTAACTTCAACAGTGCTTGCATGCATGTGTGTATAGTCATAAGCGTGTGTGTGTGTTGTGTACATGTACATGCAGGCCCTGGTGTGTGTGTGTATTGTATATGTATACATGCAGGTCCTGGTGTGCATGTGTGTGTGTATGTCTCGTGTACGTGTGCATGCAGGCCCTGGTGTATATGTGTGTGTTGTGTACGTGTACATGCAGGTCCTGGTGTGTGTGTGTGTGTGTTGTGTACATGTGCATGCAGGCCCTGGTACACAGGTGGAAATCAGAGGACAACTTGTGTAAATTGGGTCTTTCCTTCCACCACGTGAGTCTGGGGGACGGAACTCAGGTCATCAAGCGTGTAGATAAAGCTTGAGCTGTCTTACCCACCGTACTTCCTTCTCTAAGAGCAGGCTCTTTAACTTCCACAATGGGCAGACGGCGAGTTCTATTTATTTACTTCAATGCCTGGATTTCTTCTTTGAAGTCCTATCTTGCCACATGGGCATCAGGATTAGGACCTTAAGTCACTGGACCTGCTCTGCATAGACCAAGGGGCGGGGATGTGACCAGCCAATCAGTGGCTGAGTCAAGAAGATAGACACAGACTTGGTCCAGACAGCTTGGCAGGCTCCCTGAACCTGGGCATCTGACTGTATAGCATTTTAGTCACACTGTGCAGACTCCCCGAGGGTCCTGCGTTTTCATCTTATGTTTGAAAACAGTTAGCCTGGGTCCTCCAGAAATGTCAACAATTTTTGCTCCAGGAAGCCTTATCCAGGAAGCGTCTGTTGAAAACCAGATCTGACTGACGTAGGATGCTTTCATATGGTGCTTATGTAGGGTGACTGACTCTGGGTGCTCAGAGGGACGGGCCAGGAGAGTCGGGGTAAATCTAGGGTGCTGGGGCAATTCATTTTAGACTTGTTTTGGTACTGGGATGGACCCCAGGACTTTATGCATGCTGGGAAATCTCTCTGCCACCAGCCATGTCCCCCGCTTTCTTATTCACTCGTCATTTTGAGATGGGGTTTCATGGAACTGTTCAGTCTGGCCTTGAGTTCCGTCTGTCACCCAGATAGGACTTAATGATCCTCTTGCTCAGCCTCCCAAATAGCTAGGATCACAGCCTGTGCCGCAAAGCTTGGTCACTAGATTGTTTTTCCTGAGACTGGAGGACAGGCTCTCAGAAACCAGGCTGGCTGCATCTGGCTCGGATGTTCTGTTTCCACGGCTTCCATTTAACTGGTGCTTCATTTTGTTTTGTTTTGTTTTGTTTTTTTCCGAGACAGGGTTTCTCTGTGTAGCACTGGCTATCCTGGAACTCGGTAGACCAGGCTGGCTCTGAACTCAGAGATCTGTCTGCTACTGCCTCTCAAGTGATAGGATTAAAGGCAAATTACCTCCCCTCTGCTGGATTTTTGTTTGTTTTTTTGTTTTTGTTTTTGTTTTTTTGTGACTTCTGCAAAGTGGATGTGTGTAGCATGACTCTTTTTCTCTTTCCTTCCCTTGGAAGCCCTCTGTGTCTCCGCCCACATTCTCATTTGACTGGTTCCTGCTATCAGCTTTAGTTGCTGTGTTCTCTGTGCTCCCCTGACCACTTAGCAATATTAGCTCACTGGACTGGAACCAGCTGCCACAATGCCTCTCAGCCCTTTATGACCTTCATAAAGGTCTAACTCCTCCTCTTGCCTGTGGCAAACCCAGGATCCAGAGGATCTGGAGCTCTCTAAGTCTTTATCACACAGAAATAATTTATTCTATGTTTCTGAAAACTTGCCCCAAGACCTAGATGTAGAGCTTGACTGGGGACCAAAAGTAATGCCCATCAGAGGCAGGGGCGCAGCTCAGTGCTAGAAGCTCTGATGTGTGCAAGGCCCTGGAGAAGATGAGAAAATCCCTCTCTCTTCTCTCCATACATCTTGATAGGTATAGATGGTGTGGGTAGAGGCTTGTTCATTCCTCCAAGTCTTGATACATGCCTAGTTTAAACAGAGTTTAAATACACACACACACATACAAATATATATAATATACATATATATGCACACATGACACACACATATACATATATACTTAGACACACATATACATATACATTATAATATGCAGGAGCATATACATATGCACAGACAGACACACATGACATAGACACACATATACATATGCATACAGACACACACATATATATACACATACAATACACACTTATATATATGATATGCATATACATGTACATATACATATGTACACAGGCACACAGACACACATATATGCATACACATTATACATATGCATATGCACAGAGACATGTATGTATATATATATATATACACACACACAGACATACATGACATAGATGCAGACACATATGTGTATATATATATGCATATATGGCACAGACATAACACATAATATATATATGCATATATACAGACATATATGACACACACATATACACATATGCATACACACACATATATATGTACACATATGTGCATGTGCGCGCGCACGCGCGTACACACACACACACACACACACACTTTAGTACTGAGAACCTGTACAAAAGGCACTGTGATTGTGTCCCCAGTGGGAGAGTGGGGTGTAGGTATAAGTCTGCTCACTTGGCCTCCGTGCATCTTGACTTAAACCACTGGCTTGTCGCCATCCCACCTTATACCATGTGGGCCAGCAGTGAGGTCACGGGGTTGCACTGTCTGGAAGTAAACATTCCCCCTGGGGTCCTAGGAGATGGTTCAGCGTTTCAGAGCAGGGGACCCTCACCCACACTGGACAGCTTACAACTGCCTGTAACTCCAGCCTCTGGACAATCCGGCACCTTCTTCTGGCCTCCAAGGGAACCTGCATGTGTATGGTTCAAGTGAATGCAAGCAGGTACACACATGTACCCACAACCATAAAGAAAATAGACATTTTAAGACAAAACAAAACCCCTCCTCTGCTTTTTGCTGGCTGTGCGACACTGATTCCCTTGGGAGAGTGACTGAGAAACATTATTATTATTATTATTATTATTAATTATAATTTACCAGAGCAAGCTGATCTTATATAAGCCGGCATGGCTACAATGGCACAGACTTCTGGGCCTGAGAGAACATGTCTTTATCGGTGTCTTGCAGATCTGCACGGTGCCCGAAAGCTTTGAGAAGCCATGTCAGAGTCTCGAAGGACTGTGAGGCTGTTCCAGGTCCCTCTCCACTCCATGAACATGATTTTGCCTCCTAAATACGATAATTTTCAGGGCTCTGAGAGTTTCTAAGCTTTCTTCCTGGTGTTGGAAGACAAATGGACTCATTTGCTGACTGCCCCAAGGCCTCTCATTGTCTTAACAGCTTCATTGGGTTTAGCGGTGGCCTTGCTGCGTGTGTATCGTGGATGACGCACGTTAAACTTATGTCGTTCGCCCATCTGAAGCTAAGGAGATTTTGAGTGGGAAATGGACAACCCCAGACCCCAAGGAGTCTGACCAGCACCGTTCTCTTCCCTCACTAGAGGGTGGCGGCTTGAACATTTACCCGGAGGTTGTAGAAAGCCTGTGTTCTATTTCCTATAATTGCAGGCTCTACTATTCTCTTTCTTCTTGGAAATTCTATACAACCACCCCCCAGAACTCTGTTATTAGATAGTTTTCACAGATGTTGGTTTGTCTTTTTTTTTTTTTACACATTCATTTATTGTGTTTATAATATGTGTGTGGGCATGCGTACTAACAACATGGTGTGCATGTGTAGGCCAGAGGACAATTTGCAGGAAGTCAGTTCTTTCCTTTTGCCATGTGGGCCCCAGGGATTGAATTCAGGTCATTAGGCTTGGCAATGAGCTCCTTTACCCACTGAGCCATCTATCTTACCAGCCTAGATGTGGGACTGTTAACAAGATCCTGAGTTATCTAGAGAAGACCCAAGGATGCTCTTTCTTCTCTGAGTCTGAGGGTAAATGCCCGTGAGTAGAAAGAAGACCGAGATTCCTCAAACCTCCACCAGGACATATTATCATTAGCCACTCTGACTGCCCAGCCCCCACCCCCAGCTCTTCATGTTAGTTAACATAATTACTGTTAGCTGTTGTAACGAACACATCTGTCTCAGTCGCCTCACAGTCTGATGAGGCTTGGATGGCATCTCTGAGTGACATCCAAGTGGCTGTATCCAAGTCCAAGCGGTGCTTCTCCAAGAGACCCTGGCTGCTTCTGGCCTCCACTTGTGTCATGCGGAATCTTCGCCTGTTGCTATGCCATCCTGGTTTCCATGGAAACTGCCCCAAGAGCTGGCAGGCACCTTTCAAAGGCCAGCCCTCGGAAGCGGCTGGCATCATCGTCAGCTGCATTCCAGTGCTCAGCGTGCGTGCATGCAGGGAACAGGCCCCGGGGGAGCCCAGAGGCACACTTCTCCTGGGAGTCCAGAAGGAGGAAAAGAAATGTCCAGAGCGCAGAGCTTGGCTAGCTTCACTTCAAGCTGTGTTTTCTTCCTGCACAGTTTCTCTCTTAGGGAATCCTTACGTAAATGTCAGCTTCCTGGTTTAATTTTTTTTTTTTTGACAACACATCCTTCTTTCTGATTTTCAGTTGTCTTAAGAGTTCAGACCTTTATCCTTTCCCGCACGCTCTCCTGTGTTACCACAGGTGGGTTTCTTGTCTCTCTTTCCTGTCATCTCATCCCCGTGTTCCCACGAGCAGTGTGGGGGAGGGCTGCTCAGAGCTGTAAGGATGAAAACAGCTTCGAACTCGTCCTTTATGTAGACACTCTTAGCAGCAGGCTAACTTTCTTAACTTGACAGACAGTGTTGCCTAGGAGTCGGAAGTAAACATTCTAGATAACGGGAATTCAAGGGTTGGAAAAGGGTCGAAGGCCCTGGGTACCCTGGGTCTGCTCTTCAGCTAGGTGGCTAGCTTCCGTCCTAAGACAGGGCAGAGAAGAAGTAATTAGGATTGCTTGTCAGGTTTGTTTGCTTGTTTGTTTGCTTTTTCCTGGGGAGAGATTCTCCTCAAATGAACTTGTGGAAGATGGAAGCTGTTAGCAGAAGTGCCTGTAGTTTGGGTTGGGCTGCCAGCCCTCTCTCTGGCCTTGGCTTAACCTCACCTCTGCTGAATGGTCCCTCCCTCCCTCCCTCCCTCCCTCCCTCCCTCCCTCCCTCCCTCCCTCCCTCCCTCAATTTCTCTCTTCCTCCATCCATCCCTCCTTCCCTCCCTCTATCCCTCCATCCCTCCATCCTTCCCTCCCTCCCTCCCTCCATTCCTCCCTCCCTCGCTCTCCTTCTCTCCCCCTCTCTCCCTCCCTTCTTCCTTCTTTTCTTTTCTTTTCTTTTCTTTTCTTTTTGTTTCTTTTCTTTTCTTTTCTTTTCTTTTCTTTTCTTTTCTTTTCTTTCTTCCTTCCTTCCTTCTTTTTTCTTTCTTTCTTTCTTTCTTCTTTGTTTCTTTTCTCCTTCCTTCCTTCCTTCCTTCCTTCCTTCCTTCCTTCCTTCCTTCCTTCCTTCCTTTCTTTCTTTCTTTCTTTCTTTCTTTCTTTCTTTCTTTCTTTCTTTTTTCTTTTTTTCCTTCTTTCTTCTTCCTCCTCCTCCTCTAGCTGTGTATGCATATTTGCACGTCTTATTTTGGATTTCTATTGCTCTGAAGAGCTACCATGACCACAGCAACTCTTATGAAGGGAAACATTTAAGTGGGAACTGGTTTACAGTTCAGAGGTTTTACTTCACTCTCCTCATGGTGGGAAGCATGGCAGCACGCAGGCAGACATGGTGCTGGAGAGGGTAACTGAGAGTTCTACAGCTGCCACAGCTCAGTGGGGAGGCCCCATGGTGAAGACCTGAGGCTTTCTGCCCACAGCCACAGAGATGCCCTCTAAGTCATGAGCCCAAGGCTGCAGGACATCGTGACTCAGGATGCAAAGCCTCAAAGAAGGTCTTTGAAACATGGAAGTATGTCATATCTGTTTTTCAAACCTTCCACATTTAGGACAACGCATTAAGTAGCAATGAATTACTAATACTAAATACCTTAAAGATCAGCCCATAGCTCTTATGCGAGTGATACAGATATTAGGCTGATAGAGCGTCCCTGGCCAAAGTTCTGTCAGAGTCACACTTTTTCTAGACTTATGCCATCTGTGGCTATAGCATTATGGCATCTCACACCATGATGCCCTTGTACCTTCAGTGTATGCATCTCTACTCAATCCCTCAAGAGTTGATGGGGCTCGAGAGATGATGGATCATTGGTTAATGGCTGCTCTTCCAGAGGACCTGGGGTCAGTTCACCATGACCTGGAACTCCAGTTTGGTGAATCTGAGGCCATCTTATGACTTCTGTGGGCACTACACATGCACACATAGAATCACAGGCAACACACTCAAACGTACATAAAAGTTGAGAACGTTCACTTGACCTTTAGCTTCTTCCACTCGGATGTTGTATGTCTGGGAGCCCACAGCATTATGGGTATTTTTTTTTTTTTTTTTGCTTGCTTTCAACTCATGCATGTCTAGGGCTGGGGGTAGGGTAGGATGAGTGAGTGTGGCAGGGTCAGGACACCTGCAGGCGTCCCCTGAGAGGAGGAGGTGGAAGTGGCCATGGAGACACCAAGATCCTGGAGTTGACAGCAGTTTGAAACAGCCATGGTTGGGGGAGGGGCAAACCCGCCGGTAATGGACTCTCTCGGCTAATGTAGCTCTTGGCTATCCCAAGAGAGCAGCACTGTGGGCTCCAGGCAGCAAGTGTGTGGGATGAGTCTGCTCAGGCTCCTGGAGCTCACCCAGGAGGTCAAGCATAGGGTTAATGATAACCCTCCTGATTTCCAGTCCTGCTTGGTCTGATATCCCTCCCCCATCTTTCCTTTCCTCTCTATTAGTGGGTGTTTCCTCTCTGCGGTTGTATTTCGGCATCTATAATGTGTTTTCTGTTTTGTGTGGGCTCACTGTTGAACATCTATCTTGCATCTCAAAAGGAATTTTAACTTGGACATTTTTTTAAAAAAAGATTTATTTATTATTATATGTAAGTACACTGTAGCTGTCTTCAGACACTCCAGAAGAGGGCATCAGATCTCATTACGGATGGTTGTGAGCCACCATGTGGTTGCTGGGATTTGAACTCAGGACCTTCAGAAGAGCAGTCAGTGCTCTTAACTGCTGAGCCATCTCTCCAGCCCCTAACTTGGACATTTTATACCAGTGGTTCTCAGCCTTCCTAATGCTGTGGCCCTTCAATACAGTTTCTCACGTTGTGGTGACCCCTGACTATCAAATTATTTTTGTTGCTACTTCATAACTGTGATTTTGCTACTGTTATGAATCATAATGTAAATATCTGTGTTTTCTGATGATCTTAGACAACCTCTGTGAGAGGGTCATCCAATCCCCTAAAAGACTGAGAACCTTGCTTTAGACAGTGTTAAGACCATATGTGTGTGGGGAGGGTTCTTGCTACACATGCTTTTTGTCAACTCAATACAGGCTGTGGTCATCTGGGATTGGGAGAACCTCAAGTGAGAAAATATGTCTGTCAGATTGACCTGTACACAACTCTTGGGATATCTATATCTATATCTACATATCTATATATCTATGTGAATGATGGATATTGGAGGGTCCAGGTCTCTCGAGCAGGGCCACCCCTGGGATTGTGGTCCTGGGTTCTATAAGAAAGCAGGCTGAACAAACCATGAGGAGCAAGCTACTAAGCAGCACTCCTCCGTGGTCTGTGCTTCAGCTCCTGCCTTGACTTCCATCTGTGATGGACCATAAGTCGTAAACCAGTTAAAACCTTTACATCTCAAGTCGCTTTAGGTCCCGGTGATCTATCACAGCAATAGAAAGCCAACTAGGATACTTGAAGTAGGTCGAAAGGAGTTTCATATTTTGTGGCAGACACGAGTATTTGGGGCAAGCGGATAGGGATGGATCTAGTATGGTTCAATCAGAAGTATTATGAGTGAGGTTGCCATGGTATATGCCTGGTTAACCTTGATTACTATCTTGATGGGATTTGAATCACCTAGGAGATGAGTATTATTGTGTCTGGGAGGGTGTACCCAGAGAGGATGAACTAAGAGGGGGAGATGTACCCCGTATATAGATAGCACCTTTGCACAGGCTGAGAGCCTAAATAGAATAAAGGGGTTGAAAGGAGAGAGAGCCTGCTTGCGTGTCTCGCTCTGTTCCCTGGTCGCCTCAGTGTGCTAGGCCCTGCTTGTCCTCATACCTTCCTCAGTGATGGACACATCAGTTTCCACGAGGATCAACGGAAAAGTTGTCATCCTGTGGAAAGTGTGGTTAGGAGGAGAAGGAGCCAGCAGAGCCAGCTGTCAGAGTGGCAATTAAGCTGAGTTAATAAATTGGATTTTCAGGATATTGCCAGAAATGAGGAGAGATTTAATCAGAAAGGGCGGATGACCCTTTGGAGTGGAAGCGGTCCTGCAGTAGATGCGCGTGGATTTCCATGGGGTTCTAAGAGGTAGCTCCCCACTCTCTCCTCTTCTTGCAGGACTAGGGGGCAGGGTCTAGCTCAGTGGGTGTGGCCTGGACCATTTGTGCTGGAATGTGTTCAGCAGTGTCTGTTGGCAGCTTAGCATCTATCTGTCTTTTGATGTGACTACTGGCTAGTTTTCCCAGTAGACTCCTTTGCTGGTGCTCCTAGACAGCTCCACTCTGCCTAGGTAGCTAATTGCACACATGTTGGTAAGCATTGTTGGAGAGTCTGTGCCTGTGACAATCTGAAGTGGAGAAAGGTAGCCATGTTGACCCTGTTCTTTATTGATTGGGCCTCAAGTGTTTGTCACATCCCTAGGCCCTTTCCAAGTTGGTCTCTGAGATTCCAGCACAGGGCAGGACTTACTTGGACCACGACTCTTGGAGGCAGGTGCATTACAGGGGAAGACTGAGGCTGCAGATGCTGGATGGTAACTGGCCACGTGGGGTTCTGGAGATGGGTGAGGAGTCCAGGATGTGCAAGGTGTGAACTAGACTTTCACTTCAGGCCCTCAGAAGTGTACAGTCAAGCCAAGGACAAACTCACATGGCCAGAGGCAAATCTCATGGCCAAGGACAAATCCCCATGACCAAGGACAAATTCACATGGCCTGTACACTGGATTTCAGTGCATCCCTGGAGAAGGAGATGAATCTGATCAAGGGATGCAGGCAGCTCTCTTGAGGGACAGGAAGGCACTTTTGAGGCAGGCGATACCAAGGTACACTTTGTGTCCTGCAGCTGAGGGGTCCTATTACCTCTGTTAATGTCATCTGCTGTTATGGCTTGAATTTTAGTTTTTTGAGATAGCATCTTACTATGTAGCCCTGGCTGGCCTAGAGCTCTCTGCATAGACCAGACTGCTCTCAAACTCACAGAGACCCTCCTGTCTCTATTCCTCTCTTATTTAGTAATGCCCCTTTCTTCTTTCATGCCCCCTTCTCCCCTGTAGATCACATGTGTCAGAGGCGTGGCACATGTCTTTCAGCACTTAGCTTCTCTGCTTTGCCGCGATGATAATCCACCCATTTTTTCCCCCTTTGCAAACAAGGTTCTTAGAGTGTCATCTGAGCTGGGAGGACTTCTCCTCAGGGGGCAGATCTGGGTCTCCTTACATGAGGTTCTTCTTAGAAACATAAAACTCAATGGCTTTGTTTAGGAGGTGCTTCGGGGTGTGGCAGAGAGTTGGAGGCTATAGAAAGCGTAGCTCATTCTTCCTTTACGTCACCTCACGGTATAACAGTTCACCCTCCTGAGGTACGTTGGTTTCGGCGCAGTAGGCTGAGTGCCAGGAAGGACTGTGGGGAGAAGTCTCTGGACTACACTTTTTAAAGTAGGAGGACTCCAGGATAGCTTCCTTGGGTCTCAAGGTGACCCGATGCAATGGGGGCTATGGATCTAGCCACTTTCCTACTGGAATTTGGGGCTATTGCTTTCAGAGACGCATCTGCTCAAATAAAGGAAATACTAGACTTGAAGGAGGGACATTTGTCTGGCCCTCCGTCTCTTCCCCAGTTGCCAGCAGAAGTGTAGCTAACAGCAGAGAAAGGTGGCACCATTGAACTAATGATACAAAGGAGTATCACTGGGGTGTCACAGGGTGCAGCACTCCTGCCCCATGAGCCTTTGTAATTTAGCCTCCTTAGCATGACAGAGTCTATGGAAGCCCTCAGAAACTCCTTGGCTGGACCCGGAACCTGACGGGATGAGGCTCTCAGCCTCCCTCAACTCTGCATCTTCCCCTTGGCCTGAGTTCTCAGGGAGGTGACTCATGCATAGCGGGGACCCAGAGATGACCCTCACAGAAAGGTCAAGTTTTCAATTTCCTAGCTGTTGGTCTGTGTACTGGTGGCTGTCTGGGGAGATCTATGACCCTTTCAGATAGGGGGGGTCAAGTGAAGGGGAAAGGGTGAGAGCAGGGAGGGGGAGGTGCCTCTTTTTTTTTTTTTAAATTCTCTTATACATCTTTATTCCTTCTGCATAGGATTTTATATACAGAATTGGGGTGGGTTGGGGTCTGACAACAGGTACTTCCTATTGGCTTAGTGTGAGATGTTAGAGATGCCTCATCTACAGAGGGGCTTGGGGGCTTGGCCCTTATATGACTCATGGCCACAGTTGTCTCTACTTCTCTCTATGGAGGGCTGTAGCTATGTGACAGGGGCCTGGTGCTGGGAGGGGCCTGGTACTGGGAGGGGCCTGGTACTGGGAGGGGCCTGGTACTGGGAGCAGTCGAAGCTCCTATCATCCCTTCAGGGTGTCCGGGCCTTAGGTCGAACTTACCAGGCTTCCTCTTGTGGTCCACCGTCCCACACCCAGCCCCCTTCCCTGTCTGTTGTTTTCGTAAGGTGCTCCGTGTTTGCTCAGCCTTTCTCTCGGCTGGGAACAGCGTCAGTGGTCAGGTTCGGTTCTATTACGGTGAGTAGATCCCAGCTGCACCTCCCTGCCTGGCGCAGCCGCAATGCCCACAGTTCTCAGCCTGCATTTGGTTTACCATGCTGGGCTCTGAGGTGCCTGAGGAGAGGCAGCCGTCCTTCAAGTCGCTCTGGCTTCGTAGTCCAGTTTGTTGCTCAGCCTGGGCTGCTCTTCGTTGGCTCTGCTCCTAGGAGTCTGAGGTTCACCCTCTCTGGTCTCCTCTGCTGTTGCTCTTGTAAGACTCGACCAGTCTTTACCTTACCGGACCCCCTGTGTGGACTGCGTGGAGATGGAAAATCGATGCAAAATGCATGAGGAATTTTTGTTTAAAAACTAGCATGCTAGGGCCGCTCTGCATATGAAGAGAGAGTGACCCGTGTAGTCTGCACAGCGGTCCTTTTATACAGTCTTCAGGGCGGACACCATTAGGTACAATATGATTGGCAGAACAGTGTTACCTCTAAACAGACTGGTCTCTAGGGGATGAGGTAAGTGGCCAATGGTCAGTCCGGTCAGTCCTTTGGAATGCATCCCCACCCCTAGGTCAGTTGCTCCCTTCCCCTTGTGGTCTGAGGAATGCAACCCAGCCCCTGACCCTTTTAAAGTTTCTGAGTTAACTCTTTCACTCTGTGTGGAAACACTTGAGACAGACTTAAGAGTTGTTAGGTTGGAAATGTTTCACCTTATTTACATGTCTTACCTACTTATATTCTCTCGCTCCCTCCTTTCTCCCTCTGTCTCTGTCTGTCTCCATCCATCCATCCATCCATCCATCTATCCATCCATCCCTCCCTCCCTCCCTCCCTCCCTCCCTCCCTCTCTCCCTCCTTTCCTTTCTCCCTTTCTCTAAGGTCTCACTATATAGCCCTGGCTAGCCTGGAACTTGCCATGTAGGCCAGGCTGGCCAGGAACTCACTAAGATCTACCTACTTTCGCTTCCCAATGGCTGGTCTTAAAGGTGTGACCCCTAGCTTCTTCCTCCCTCTCTCCTTCTCTTTCTCCCTTCCCATCCCTCCCCCTTCCTTCCCTCTCTTCCCTTTCCCACTCCTCCTTTCCTGCCTCTCTCACTAGATATGACATCCAGGCCTCATGAATGCTGGGCAAACACTCTACCCCTGGACCACTCCCCCAGTCCCTAATTAGTTTTGACTAAGGAGGTTTCTTCATGTTGGAGAAGTCACAGGCCTCTGGTTTTTCCTGTATGGGCACACTGTATGGGGTGCCAGTGAGGACTCCACCCTGCTTTGACAAGGCATGCAGTTTCCCTCTGTGCCATCTCCCACCCAGCCTCTATCTTAACGGATTCTTTAAAATGTTTATTCTTAAACCTCTTTATTAATGTGCGTGTGTGGGCACTCCCATCGCCCAGAGGAGGGCTGTCGATCCGTTAGAGCTGGAGTTGTAGGAGGTTGTGAGTAGCTTGCCGTGGGTGTCTCTGTCATTTGCCAGTTGCATGCCGTTCAGTATGGAGCGATGGGTCCCACAGCACCTTTTGCATCCCTGCTTGGCTACTAATGGCCTCTTTTTGTGCAGAGCGCTGTGCATTGCCCAGAAGACAGCATTTCACAGAGTGTCTCCCTATCCTGTGACTCTCGCATTCTTCCATTGCTACCTTTCACGGTTTCCTCAAGTCTTAGAAGAGATGGATGACATGTCTTAATTAGGGCTGAGCATCCAGCTGTCACTCTCAGCATCCTGTGCAGCCTTGAGTCGCCATAGCTCACCATAAACAGTCCATTCTGATTAAGGCTGGGAGGTGTAATTGCCTATGGGCATTCATACATTTATGCAGAAGATGTTTTTGATGCTGTAACAATTTAGCTAAACAAGAGAAATTGGTACCCTCCATTCCCTCCTATGAGTGGATCGCAAATCCAGTCAGAAAGAGTTTGGTGACTACATTTTAAACATTTGAGAGGTGAACAAGGTCTTCAGGCACAGATGCGCAACTTCAGTTGGACCTTCAGGAGGCATTGGTCTGGCCTTGACTTCTGCATCTGTCTCTTTGTTTCGTGATTAAGTCATCTAGACCTTTGTCTTTCTAGCCAAATACCCTTCCATCTCTCTATCCAAAGGGATGAACTACTTTCCTGCCCTAGGTAATTTATAAGATGTTACCCATCTTCTGCATCCCCCTTTCAAGCAAGACTTCCACACAGCAGACCTCCAGGAGTTCAGCTGAGCAGTGGGTGGTGCCTGCACCAGGATGACTGACAGGTGCTCTGGTAAACAGGAGACTTGCATATTTCTTAGCCAGGCTTCACCAAAAGTATAAAGAATTCTCTTTGTCGATCAAGAAATAGCCATTTTTTTTTTAAATTTACTTACTTTTTCTGTGTGTGTATGAGTACACTGTAGCTGTCTTCAGACACACCAAAAGAGGGCATTGGATCCTATTACAGATGGCTGTGAGCCACCATGTGGTTGTTGGGAATTAAACTCAAGACCTCTGGAAGAGCTGTCAGTGCTCTTAACCACTGAGCCATCTCTCCAGCCCCCAGAAATAGCCATCTTAATTCTAATCTTTCATGAGCTACATGGAAAAGAGCCCTGAAAATCTCCCATTAGGAGCTGGCCACTGTGACCCCTAACTCTGAGGCAGATAAACCTCTTCATTAATAATTAAATACTTCCCACTCCCAATTAAATACTTCTTTCCCAGTAGGGGATTTAAAAATGTATTGGTCAGGCTAGGCAGCCCATCCCTATCAGAGGCCCAACTTCAGGGCACGGAAATGCAGTCCTCTTATGAGCTCAACGAATCAAAGGGGTGGGAAGACATTTCAGTGGGTGGAGTGCTTGTGCAAGCATGGAGACTGGAATCTCTGGTACCCACATAAAAGGGTTGGCCGTGGCCACACACGTGACTCCTGTAACCCCAGCATTGTGAGAGATGCTGAGAGAAACAGGAGGCTGGCTGAGACTTGCTGAATGCCAGTCTAATGGCAAAGACCGTGGGAGATTCTGTGCTAGGGAATGAGATAGGGAGTGATAGAGTTGGATACCCACTGTGTCTCCTCTGATCTCCACATGTGTGTATAGATGTGTATTACCCCCTGCCACACATACACAGTATGAGAGCCGACAGTATTTAAGGAAGGGTCCCCTCCCCCCCCCCCCCCCAGTGCTTGCTGCTGTTGCATGGGTAGCATATTCCTTGCCTGTTGTGGTTCTCCACGCTAGTACATGAGCTCCTCTGAAAGGTCTTACCCTCTTGTGCTAGACAATGCTCAGACATCTCCATGGATGTGGAATGAGTAAGCTTCAGGCCAGACCCCAGCCAAGACTCTACATTTTTAAAGTCTTCAAGAGAACTACAGGCGCCAGCAAGTCTCTCTAGCTTTCTGTCCGTTTCCTTGAGTGTGCTGACCTTGGTGTTCTGAGACACACTTAACTTCAAAGGTTCGGCTCCCATAAAAGCCTGCAAGTCTCCAATCATGTCTTCTCATTGAGTAAGTGTGGACTCCAGTCTCCTGGCATCTTTTGTTAGGGTGAGCCTGCCAGCCTCCATCACAGAGAGCAGACACATTGTTGCAGTAAAGACTGAGCTGTGTTTTCGGTACACATGCTACCTTGGAGGCAGGGGATTTGCTCTTTGTATGGAGGCCAGGCCAGAGTTGCACCCTGGAAGCTGGGCTTTGTCTCAAACACATTCAAGGTCTTCCCTGCTGGTGGCAGGTGTGCAGGGAATGAGCTCCTGCAGACCGGAGTTCAGTCTGCTGCATGGGCCACTACACAGCTACTTGGGTCCCTCATTAGTGTGGCCTGGCTTGGATACCAGAGCAGATGGCACCTGCTGCTCTTTTGTTTCAGGGCAATTAGTGCTCGCTCTCCTCCGGGGCTCTGGTCTGGCTCTTACCCACGTTCAGATCTCATAGCCTGGGCTCGGTTGCCTTTCCTTGGGGACATGCACCGGTGGGCCGAAATGGAGGAAGGGTGGAAATTGGGCCCGGGTCCCATGTAAGCTCTGGCCTCCTTCCCTGCAGTCATAGGAACATCTTATCAAATATGCACACAGGCGCCTTCCCTGTCCCAGGACGCCTCGTTTTTAGACTCTGTAATTGGGTCTACAAGTGGTCTCGAGAGATCATGGAGAAAAAAAAAACCCAGACTGTTACTAGTGCATTTCCTTGTTATTTCACATCCAAGTCTGGCACCTATTGATACTGGGGACAAACCTGCCCCAGTCACGTTATAGCAGGATAGGAACGGGCCCCAGTTCCAAGAGTCTTCTTTTTATTTTTTTTACTTTTTTGGTTTTTTGGATTTGGTTTTTTTGAGACAGGGTTTCTCTGTATAGCCCTGGCTGTCCTGGAACTCACTCTGTAGATCAGGCTGGCCTCGAACTCAGAAATACACCTACCTCTGCCTCCCAAGTGCTGGGATTACAGGCAGCAAAGAGGGAGAGAGACAGATCACGTGTACGAGGTTCTTCCCAATTGGGGTTGACTTGAGATCTGATTATGGTAGAGTGAGTGACCAATGAGAATGATTTTGGTGGTGGTGGTGGTGGTGGTGATGGTAGTGGTGGCGGCATACACCTTTAATCCCAGCACTTGGGAGGCAGAGGCAGGTGGAACTCTGAGTTCAAGGCTGGTGAGGTCTACAGAGTGAGTTCCAGGACAGCCAGGGGCTACACAGAGAAATGCTGGCTTGAAAAACAAAACAAAAACAAAACAAAACAAAACAAAAAAACAAAAAAAAGAAAGGAATTTGGAGGCAGCTATAAATTAGCAGAAGAGTCTGAATGGAAGCTGAAATGGAGGTGTTGGTCCTAATTAATTAATTGGTGTCAGGAGAATTCCTGTCTCTTGAGGGACGGTGCCTCACTCAGAAAGATTTATATGCTTGGGGATGAGAGGAGCTGCGTGGCTTCCCATTGACTTCCTGCTCAGATGATGTTTATTGAAAAGCCATCAGGTAGATGGAAGGTTAACGGAACAGTGATCTGATTTCTGACCCAGGTGGCATTCAAAATGTCAACCTATTTTGAGACTGATCTCTGTTAAAGCTTAAGGTTAATAAGGTTAGAAGTTCTAATTGGGCTTATTTTAGAATATCACTGAATATGATCTCCCTGCCCTCCGTGATTTCACCTCTTCTGGGCAAGTTTTCTGTTAATGGGCTGCATCCCAGTCTTAAACACATAGACAAGGTCATGCTGGGATGCCCAGGCTGGCCTCCAACCTGTAGTCTTCCTGTCTCCATCTCTTGAGTAGCGGCTGTTGGGCTTGGCTCCCTCTCTTGTCTTTAAGTCATTTTCTTTGCTCTTTCGGGGCTGAAATAATGCTTGACTAGAAAGCTGGTGTCCATTGTTTGTGAGGCCCCATAGAAGGGTTTCCTTTGCTGTGTGAGTGTACCTGTGTGCAGGTGCACACACAATTTGTGTGCATATGTGTGTGTGGAGGAGAGATGCCAGTATCTGGTATCTTTCTCCTTTACTATCCACCTTAATTTCTGGTGTAGAGTCTTTTACTGATTCTGTAGCTCGCTGAGTAGTCGAGATTAGCTAACCACTGAGATCCAGGGATCTTCCTGTCTCTGCCTCCCTAGTAGGAGAATTAGAAGCATACACCACCATGTCTAGCTTTCTATATGAGTGCTCAGGGAATTGAACTCAGTTCCTCACACTCACACTGCAAGCCCTTTACCAACTTAACCCTCTTGCCAGTTCCATGTCCTTCTTATGGTGGAGTCAGACCTCCCTGTCCCTGTACCATGTGAGCACTAGCAAATCCAAGAACTAAGATGGCAGAGGGAGAAGATGTGGCACCCATCCCTGTCCCTGATTCTTGATACCCGAGGGGAATGATGTAAGAAGCAGTAGTAGACCCTTGGGACAGGGTCAGCACTTCCTAAATTTCCTGTTTCATAGTTTAAGGTAAGAGGAAGGCCCCATGTGGGGAAGTCAAAATCAGAAAATCCAATCTTGCTAGCTTGAAGAACCCAAGACCCAGTTTGGGGGTGATTCAAAACAAAATGAGCAAGGACCTCCAAAGAGGAGTGGGAAGCCCTCAGATTCCATAGATACTCTTTATCTATGAGGAGTATCAATTACTATTGATTATAAAATATCTATTGTATATTATGAAAACATGTTCACATTAACTGTGCAGCTAGTAAAGAAGCAAAGGCTGGAATATACCCAAACACAGAGCCTCTACGATATAACTATCCACCGTGTCTAGATCACAGCCTAGTATTATTTGATGTAAGAATCAAAAAATGATATGCATATGCCATAGTAAAAGCGAACAATGGAGTGGGTCTTTGCTAGAGCATTTGCCCAGCATGCTTGAAGCTCTGGGTTCAAACCCAGTCCTAAAAAAAGATATTAAAGTATGGCAATCAATGGAAACTGATATAATGAGACTACGATTACAAAGAAGGCAAAATAATTATAAAAATCAAAGAAAAATGCCTTCTGTAGTTTAGATATGGTATGTACCCCTGGGGTTCAGATGTTGGGGACAGGCATCTGTTTTGGTCTCCTGAGTAGCACCGAGGAGAAGTGTTGGGGCCTTCAAGAGGCAGAGCTTAGGGGGAGTCATAGGTCACTAGACTACAGCCCTCAGAAAAGACTGAATTCTTGTAGGACTCCAGTTCTCACTAGAAGAGAGCTACTTCTTCTAGTTCAAGTTTGACACCTTCCTGTGTGATCATATGACCTCTCCCACATATACTCCACCTCACTGTCATGACACTTGCCACAAGGTCATCACCAAGATCAGCATAACAAGATCCCATGATCTTACACATTAGTCCTCCAAAATGTGAGCTCTCTTTCCATGACCCAGCCTCATGTACTTTGCCGTAGGAACAGAAAACAACCCAACCCAGTGGATAGAATCAGGAGCCAAGGAGAAGCTATCAAAGAGCGAAGTTAAAATTCTAGTATTGAACTTCAGTTCAGCATACTATTGAAATAGTAATTTTTAAAACTGGATGGCTTACCAGACGATTCAAGACAATGGAAAAGATAGCCAGAAAACTTAAAGATAGGCCAGTGGAACTTATCTGATCCAAAGAAAAGAAAAAAAAAACTCTGAAAAAATTAACTGAGCCTCAGGGTCTTATATGAGAACAGCCAGACTTCTATGTGAAATTGAAGTTAAAGGAGAAGAGGGGAAAGGGGGACTGGAAAAATATTATAGAAATGATGGCTGCAAACTTTCCAACTTGGTCAAAGGTGTATGTGTTTGATGTTTGACCAGGCATAAGCACTTAATAACTGCTGAATGGTTGCACACACACACACACACACACACACACACACACACACACAAATACATGTGCACCCAGAGGCATGCACACATATACACATATGCACTTGGATGTATATACACACTTTTATGACATAGGGCTTATTGTGGGGTGGAAGGATACTACTTTGTGTGTTATGGGGAAGGAGAGTATGTGAACATGTCATAATGGACCCATTATTTTGTGTGCTAACTGAAAACAATCATGAAAAAAGACCTTGATTGGCTTGGGGTGTAGCTCAGTGGTAGAACTCCTGATTTGGTGATGTGCATGAGGCCCTGAATTTAGTCCTTAGGACCTTAAAATAATAAAACAGATAAAGGCATGAATGGGTGGGTGGGCTATAGATGGATGGATAAGCAGATGGATAGATGAACAGATGAATGGGCAGATAGTGAACGTATGAATGAGTGGTAGACATGAATGGAGATCTGGGCAGAAGAATGGATGGTAGGTAAATGGATGGATAGATGGATGCATCGATAAATGGATGAATAGGTGGTTGGATAGAAAGATGAATGGATGATAAAGAATGAATGGATAAATGGGTGGTTGGGTAGACATCTGAATGGAGTGGGTGGACACATGGATGTGTTCATGCATGAGCAAGCCATGAACTTCAGGGTAAAGATGCTTTGCCATTTCAGACTTTCCCAGAACAGAGGGAAAGACTTTTGCAGGAAAAATTCTAAATGAGTTTCCCATGCTGCTATGGAGTGTGTGTGTGTGTCGCACGCACGCGCGCATACATGGATGTGCATGTGCTGAAGAGACAAGTGTCTAGATTGGAAGAATGAGAAGTGAAGGT
Organism: Apodemus sylvaticus; assembly: GCF_947179515.1. Classification (NCBI taxonomy): domain Eukaryota; kingdom Metazoa; phylum Chordata; class Mammalia; order Rodentia; family Muridae; genus Apodemus; species Apodemus sylvaticus. The sequence goes on along the minus strand of NC_067493.1, from coordinate 43,579,478 downwards.
TAGAGGTGAAGTCTCACTGGTGGCCAGATTGGCCACAAGGAGTCAGGCACAGGGGTTAAGGAGTATCCGCAAAAGTGTCTCTGATGACCATCCTTGACATCTGGATTCCAGCTTACTTGGCCTTCAGTGTTTTGGAACAATCTTTTCTTCATTGAATACCTTACTGTAGGCACTCAGGGAAGGCAGGAGATCCTGGCCCCACTCTTCGATATTATAAACATTTTATCTTTGACTCTAAGTCATGGGTTTTGTTGTATCTTCATACCCATGCCATTACACTTTATTCTTACCCATTCTTCTTCCTAATGCCCCCTCCAGACCCTCCCCATCTTCAGCTGCCAAGCCCCAACCCTGAAACAGCACTAGTGAGCGGATTCTGGCCTCATGAGGTCTAGCCCTTTGTCGGAACTCTGAGCATCTCTCCTTAAATTCTCCTCTAGGTGAATCTGAGCCCTTTCAGATCTTATATTCTCCAGGCAGCTCATCTTAGGCCTGACCTTTGTAGGTCAGCCATGAAGGATCCTTGGTCATCTAATTGTTACAGTCTCTTGGATGGACAGCTCGGGGCAGTCCTTCCTGCACAGTGTCACTCCCATCTCAGCAGGAAAAGCACCAGGGCTGGGAATAAATTACCATTGATTGCTTTTGTGGCTGCCACCTGTGCCCTGGTGGTCAGGGTAGCCTGAAGGGTGTTGGACTTACAGGTGCCCTCATGGCCACCAGGAAAGGCCCACGGGTGTCCAGCATGCACAGGGCATGATCTCAGGACCCCATTCTCATTAGCAGCAGCTGTCCCTTGGAGAGCCACCTAGACTGTTAAGTGTTAGAAAAAATCCACACTTACAGAGGCTGCTCCTTGTTCAGCCAACAGTGCAAGGAACAGGCTTTACAAAGGTTTCTGTTCCATGTAGAGTCAGAAATTTTCCCTTATCCCTGTGTCTCTCTGTCTCTCTGTCTCTGTCTCTCTGTCTCTGTCTTGGGGACACTATGATCCCTCAATAACTATGACAATCGTACACAAGTGTTTGGAGTCTGTTTCCAGTGTAGCTATGCAATTAGACATGGTGGGTCTGGGAAGCTCCACCTATGGTGACATAACTGGCTCTGCCAGGGCCTTACTGGGCACTGGGCATCAGGACTGCTGACCACTTCAATACTGAGCATGCCGGAGAGTCACCCTTTCCTATGCCCCTGCAGAAAGAGCCAGGTGATTGATCCTGTCGTTGGTCCCTCTATCAGGGAGGGGAATGTCAGAGATTTCTTCAGTCGGAGATCTGGGGTTCTAGATGCACTCATTGGTACTATTCATGTGGAAATGGCTATCCCCCCTCTGGTAGCCCACAAAGAGCCAGCTCATGGTGTGCTGAGAGTAGTAGGGTTGGCGGGTCATAGTAGAAGAACACTGACTGTTCTTATCTCTTTGGGATCTGTGTATGTGTATGCATGTGTGCAGTGCACATGCATGTGTATGCATGTGTGCAGTGCAATGCATGTGTGTGCATGTGTGCAGTGCACATGTATGTGTGCATGTGTGTAGTGCACATGTACATGTGTGCTCAGACACTTGTTTGCACATGGGTACGGAGGCCAGAAGACATCCTTAGGCATTATTCCTCAGGCACCATCTGTCTGTTCCTTTGAGACAGGGTCTCTCATTGACCTAGGACTTGCTAATGACTCTAGACCAATGAGTTCCAGGGATCCTTGTTTCTGTCTTCCCAGCACTGGGGTCACAGGTGTGTGCTACAGTGCCTGGCTTCCCAGGTGACCATGGAGGATTAAACCCAGGTCCTCATACATACATGGCGTGTCCTTTCCCAGATTTGCCATCTCCCCTGTTCTAGGGACTTTGTCTCTTGGAAACACACCCTTTCCTTAACACGGTGGTGAAAACTGAAGTCAGTGAGAACAGAAGTCAGGTCCCCAGCTCAGCTCCCAGCTGAAGCCATGGATGTTCTCTCTGTCTCTTTAGGAGAGCTAATGGGATTAGAGGCTCCATCTACCATGCCGTTATCCTCAGTCTGTCATGCTATCTCCCCTGTCAGTTAGCAGCCTGGGCTTGCCTTTTTCTCTGAAGAGAATCTAAATAGAAATAAAACCCACTGGGAAGTCCACTGCTTTATATAACAATTTTTCTGCTAATAAAAGAGGAACGTGTTGGAGGGCAGGGGGAGAGATCACTCCAGGAAGTTGTATTAGGAGCTGGGAGTGAGAGGACTCTGAGCCATCATTTCCTGGAAGGGTTTTGGGATGTTGTCAGATAGTGATGGAAGGGAAAAAAAATAATTGTGGCAATTGTCTTAGCTGTCTCCGGGCTTGTCACGGTGATGCTGATAAAATCAAATAAGCTGGAAGTGAGGTGACTTGTTAGTGTGGGAAACGGCCTGGCTCTGGCAGCCTAGGAGTGGAGGTGTCCAAAGTGCTTGCTCATTACCGGGACTGATTGTCTCCAGCGCTGGGAAAACGTTGGTAAGCAGAAACAATGTCTGGATGAGGGACCTAGCATCCCTTTCCCGAGCTGGGGCAGTACCGGAGCTGCTGGCTGTCTGGTTGCAGCTGTCTGGCTGCAGCTGATCTGAGAGGCAGATAGAGAATTTAGGGAGATAATTGTTCTTGAAAAATGGTTTTAAGTTTGAAACAAAAGCTGAACAAACCCGATAATAGGGATAGTGACTTTATTTTTTTTAAATAAAAATTTTAAGTAAAATAATTCTTTCCCTCTCCCCCACCTTCCTACTCCTTCCTTCCCTCCCTCCTGCCCCCCTCCCTCCCTTCCTCCCTCCTGCCTCCTTCCCTCCCTCTCTCCCTCTGTCTCCTTCATCTTCTCTGTCTTTGTCTTTCCGTTTCTCGGTCTCTTACACTCCCTCCATCTTGCCTGTCTCTGTGTCTGTCTGTCTCTCTCTGTGTGTCTGTGTGTCTGTGTGTCTGTCTGTCTGTCTGTCTGTTCCCCCCATCCCACAAGGTCTCACTCTGTTTCCTTAGCTGTCTTGGAACTCACTCTGGAGCCCAGGGTGACCGTCAACTCTCTGCAGTCTTCTTGTCCCAGCCTTCCAAGTCCTGAGATAACAGGCATGAGCCATCTTAAAGTACACAGTTCAGTGGGGTTTTTTTTTAAAGCCTATTTGTAAAGTTCTGGAATCATCACTATTTACAATTTGGGGACATTTTTGTCAGACTAAAGGAAACTGCCTATTAGCAGTCAGTCCCCATCCTCCACCTGGCCTGACGCTTGCAACCGCTCCCCTGCTTCTTGCCTGTGTGGATTTACCTGCTGTGGACATATCCAACACCAGGCTCACACCACATGTGGCCTTTTGAATGGCAGTTCCGGCCCATTCTGTAATGTGCATCCCGGTTCAGCCTTGCTCAGCCAACAGTCCCTCCATTGTGAGCTCACGGTGGAGCTGTTTGTTTCCTGCGGCTGCGACCTAGTCCCTAGGGACTCACTTAGTGTGTGTGTCCCTCTGAAGTCTGCAAACTTGCTGGCTATCCACTGACTCATTGGTTTGTCTGATAGACACTTAGTGAACACTCAGTGTCTCGGGCAGTGTTCTGGGGACACATTAGTAGGAAAAACAGGCACACACACACACTCACACACACACACACACACACACAAATAACTTGCTTTCGTGACACTTATGTGCCTCTGACTGTACATCCATCTATGACAGTTGACACCATCAGTAAATAATAGTATGTCAGAAACAAAGACCACAGAGTAGTCAGATTTGGAGAAGGGCAAGAGAGTCGCAGACATGAAGTCAGGCTGTAGTGAGACCTCACCAAGCAGATGGCATCGAACAACGGCTGCTCCTTTTTATGTAGCAACTTGTGTTCATGTTGATGCTTGGGACACATTTTTCCATGACTTTTTTTTGGAGGGGGGAAGCTTAAAGTCACTCATTTATTCAACACATGTTTGCAGAGGATATGCTTGGCTCCCAGGTATATTTTAGGTGTTGGTTCAAATGTCAACTCCTCATCTCCGGTATTTCCCATTGTAATTCAGTCTCTATTAAAAAGTTGAAGTGACTGCTGTTCATTGTCATCTCTGGATTTTTAAAACTTGGAAAAAAAAGTTTTTTTTTGGTATGTTTCACATTTGTCATATCCATCCCTTACTGTCCCTCTAGCTTTCCCCAGGGCCCCCTGTCTCTTTTCCCTTTGCTTTCCACTGGAGATGTGATGCTACCAGCTGCTTAGAGTTTCCTACACTGACCTTGGCACAATGGCAGACTGGAACCGGGCATGGAGAGCTGGTTCAACCATCTCTCCCTCATTTTCCCAGAGTGTTCTCTATCACAGCAAGAAATGAGACGAGGAGTGGCCGAGCTTGCTGATTTGACTGTTGTCAGAGCAGCAGCAGTATGGTCCTTTGTCCTTGGTGCGTGTGTGTGCCTGTGGTTGTGTGTGTGTGCCTGTGGTTGTGTGTGTGTGTGGCTGGAGCAGCTGCCCAGGCCCACACTGTGTTTGCTGTGGGCCATCAGCAGATCCCACCCTAGATCACTGTTTGATTCTCACCCACTTTTATTTATATTAAGGTCCAGGATAAAGGTCCCAAGATGAAGCAAACATAAGGCCATAATCCACAGCATTTTGTTTCTAGAAAATCTCATTTGGGGAATGTTGTTCCCATCTCTGCTTGGTGGCTCGGGACCATTTAGAAGTTGATGGGGAGAAAAATCCTATGTAAATGAGAGGATGTCACCCCCCTCCATTTTTATTTCCCCCTCTTTCTCTCCTTTCTCCCTTCCCGCCATCATATGTACATCGCCACGGTTGTCATTGTGAGTGTTACAGTGTCCGTGTCGGGATGTGGTGCTTGGGTCCAGCTGATGGGTTGGTCCTCCCCATGACTCCTTTTCTCATACATGTTTGAGTTGCAGCCATACTGTGCACCTCAAACCTAGGTTGGGTGTACCCAGGGACTTAGGGATGGGGCTAGCCTGTACTACAGGGTAATGCTTCCCTTTGAGATGGAGTGTCAGGAAAAAAGTCTTTCTGCAAGGAGATCTGTATGCCCAAGCATCCCCAACACACGCACTCCTGCACGTTTCTGCCCCTGCCACCAACATTCACACTGCTGCACATACCCACTCACACCTATACCCACCCTGCATACACACACCCATACAAACGCACCCACACCCATATCCCCACCTCCCACCCCACATGCACACACACTCCTGAACATGCCCATGCACTCTCCCACGAGCCACACATGGGTACTTCATGGCTACTTGTTAGCTGCCTTATGCCCGCCTCATGGCTGGCCCCGACATGCTGGTTCCTTAGTAGCAGGCACCATTATTAAACTGAGACTCAAAGAGCTCTTTCCTTAGTCTTTCAAAGCTTATCAAGAGTGGCTTGGGAGCAGGTAAAATTAATAGTTATGAGCCAATTTCCATATAAATGAACTTATTAGAAAGTACCCAAGCTGCCTGAGGTAGAAGATTTTTTTTTTCTGATTTGAGGGAAAATGCTTAAAAACAAAACAAAACAAAACAAAAAAACCCCAAAACCAAATAAAACCCTCACAGCTGTGACTCCATCGTGACTACCTTTCCATCTATTGCCTCTGCATTTGGACCAACTTACAGGCTGGACGGTACATGGTTCAGAGAGCGACTGCCCTGTCTCACCTGACAGGACTGGCTTTTCTCCTTGTTTACCTCAGAGCCCACACACAGCTAGTTCTGACAGGGATGGCACATGGAGCCTTCTTCATTGCACCATTTCTGGTTCCTCAAAGGTAGCCACCATTATTCAATGCTGAGAAAGAACCCCTTGGTCTGAGAGAAAGCAAAGGTTGCATCTTTCAGGATAGATTATCCATTACAGGAGGCCTGCTGATCAGTGGTATTTCACATCCAAGTGTTGGATGCCATCTTTGGAACCTTCGGAGACAGTGTTCCTCATGCCTTGTTTTACAGAAGTCTTGGTGTGAGGGAGCTGTCCATGGTTCCTCTCAGTGAAGCAGCAGGCAGGAGGTTCTTCCCCTCCCCCCAGTGTTCTCCTCATAGATTAAACACTAAGACACCAGTGGTGGGGGAGTGCTCACCAGGCTCCATGAGACAGGACAGAGGTCTTGAGCCCCTTTTCATCCAAACAGACTCATCATCAGAGAAGGTGCAAACTGGCCTGGGGGACTCAGGTTGCAGGGAGTTGGGGAATTGGCTCCCTGCTGACATCCTCCTGGGGTCCCAGTCAAGATAGATGCGGGGAGTTGGTAAGATGCTCACAGGATGGGATCCAATCACAGACCCATGCTGATGACTTTGTATTCTTCTCTATGTTTGGTGAATGATTTCCAGAGCAGTAGCCAGCCTTTGTTTTCCAAGAGCCCTCATGTGCAGGAGTGTGTATGTATGTGTGTATGGATGGGTAAGGGTGTGAGTGGGCACACACAGGTGTGTTTGTGTTGTGCATTAAGGCAGATAGGTGGTATTTCTGTATATTATATTTAATCTAATTTGGGGCTGATGGAAAGTCTAGCATAATCCTCCTGTCAGCCCCAGTTTCTGTGATAATCTATGTAACCTGTGTCATCCTTTCTAACCATTGATCTCATGTTGATCCTGTAAGCCCACAAAATCATCTCCATTCTGTAAACCCTGATGAGTCTGAACCAGGGACTCACGAGTTACAGAGAAGCTGTATAGACAGAACATGGTCTGTGCCTGCTTGACTGGAGGGGTGGGGAACCTGGATCAGAGAATTCTCTGCTTTCCCTGATGGTTCTGTGGGTGTGGCCTGATGGTTCTGTGGGTGTGGCCTGATGGTTCTGTGGGCGTGGCCTGATGGTTCTGTGGGCGTGGCCTGATGGTTCTATGGGGGTGTGCAGGGCAGAGAGCTTTGTAGGGCATGGCCAGAGATGCAGCAAAGCTGGGCTCTTGTACTTGTAATGGTGTGTGTGTGTGTGTGTGTGTATGTGTGTGTGAACTTGACACAAGGTAGGGCCATCTAGAAAGATGAAACCCTTATTAAGAAAATACCACCACCAGAATGGCCTGGGCATTTTCTTGAGTAATGGTTGATGTGGGAGGGCCTAGACCACTGTGTGCACTCTCATACCTGGACCAAGCAAGTCAGTAAGCAGTGTTCCTCCATGGCCCTCTGTCTCAGTTCCTGTCTCCAAGTTCCTGCACTAATTTCCTTCTGTGACAGAAGACTGTGAGCTGTGTGCTGAGATACACCCAGCCCCAACCCCAAGTTGCTTTTTGTAATGGTGCTTGTCGCAGCAATAGAAAACAAATAGAAAACTCAATAAAGAGTGTCTCTTCTTTAGGGAAGGGATGCACACCCATTCTGAGGTGCTGCCACCCATGGGTAGCCATGAGTGAGTCTCCACCCTCTCTAACTCCTCCTTAACAAAGATTACTATAGTATTAGATTACTATGTCCTTTACTTTCTGCAGAATCATGTGCTTTTTACATGAAACCATTAAACCCTGATGTACGTCTGTTTTTTTCCAGGGCAAACGGCTCCGTCTATGAGATTCTGCAGGTGGACTTCGGCGTTGATAACAGCAGCGGCCTGGCTGGGGCCCAGCAGATCACCTGGCAGGTAGAATATCCCGTGGAAGATTCCATGAGTGAGCTCTTCGTATCTGAGATCTTCATCAGTCAGACAACCTTCGTGGGCATCGTGCCTCTCACCATGGTAAGGAACCAGGGCTCGTGAAGAGGAGCCGTGAAGGAGCTTCCTTTGAGTTCTGTTTGGGTTTTTCTTTGTTTGGTTGGTTTTCCTCTTCATCTTTAGGGATGTGTGGGTCCCTCTGAGTGAAGCATATGTATGTGTAGAGGCTCTGAGGCTTATAGCAGGAATCAACCTTTACCGCTTTCCTTTCATTGCATAAAACGAGCTGTCTTTCAGTCAAACACGGAACTTGCCAATAATGTCCAGTCTCTTGAGCCAACCTGCTCTGGGGACCTTGCTTCTGCCTTCTTGGGCTAGAATAACATGCCAGCCACCTTATCCACCAGGTATTTGTTTGGGGTTCTGGGGATCCGAACCCCAGTCTACACACATGCGTGGCAAGTGCTTTAACCACTGAGCCAAGTTCCAGCTTCTCCTCTGAATACTTACATCACTCAAGGAAACATGCAGTGCCTTTAAGGCCATCATCTCTCGCACGCTTGGTGTGCACTCTTTGAACAAGGGAAATGTACTTAAGCGGCGTTTTATTTACCTGCTTTCCATAAGGGCCCCTGGGAAGCCATTTAGGGTTTACTGTACGAGGCTCTTTTCATTTGTGGTGTTGCTGAGTGGCTCGTGGGGACCTCTCGCCTTTTATCGTCTCCATCTGTGTTCATATCAGGTCCAAGTGTTATACTTGGGGAAGATGGTTTCACTGAAGTGTGTCATGACTGTGTGCCGGGGACAGAGGCTCTAGATGCTCAGGAACTAGACCCTTGTCAGTTGGCCTGTTCTGTGAGTCCCCAGGTGGCCTCGACGATTGGCAAAGCTTAGAATGCAGATGGTCTGAAAGAACCTTGTTGGGAATTGACTGGCTAAAGCTGGACAGAGTCCCAGAGCCCATTAAACTGCCCACATGTCTGCCCCGTTGGCATGGCAAGGGTGACATTTCTCCCTCTGAGCTTGTCTGGGGCTCTGTTCATGTTAGGCTCAGGAGCCGCAGTTGAAAACAGGATTATGGGTAGAATTTCAGAACCTCCAAAGCATGGTGAGAGTGGGTGCACATTGGAAATACTAAATATTGTTGGCCTTTCTATATTGGACCCAAATGTGTGGGGGGATCCACATTCAGATATTCTGGGCCACCTGTGGCCAGCTGTTGAACGTGTGACCCCGGTGCTTCAGTCTCAGCTGCCAGTCAACTTGGTTTTGAAGATCAGTCTCACCATAGTGAGCCGCAGTTGACTCTGTTGGAACTGCAACTTGGCAGGACATTGCTTGTTAAGGGTCGACCTGAGTTCCAGGAGGGAGGCTGGGTTTTCCTGTATCTTTTTTTTTTTCCAGGAACTCATTCTCCAGCTCAGTGTGCGTGAGGCCTGGCGTGACTGAGCTTGTCTCGGGGCTGTTGTGATTTACTCCGTGTATAACGGATAACACCCAATTCCCTACAAGCTCGGAAGCCTGGGATGGGATGCGACTGCAGGCTGAAGGAGTGTACCTCGCTGTCTACAGAGGCAGGTGCCAGTTCCCGGGGGATGCTGTGGAGTGACATGTGCTTATCTGTCAGGTGGGACCAGGTCAGGACACTGGGGTTGCCTTAGTACAGTCCTTGGCCAAATCCAGGCCCATGCCTGTTTTAGCAAATCAAGTATTACGGGAACTCGAGCCCACTTAGGATGAATCACCTGCGGCTACTTGGATGCCGGGATGAGGTTGTGTACAAGCAGGCTCTGGGAATGCATCTCTGGCTTGAGTTTAATTTTAGCACCTGTAATGAGTAGCAGTTGGAGATGAATCCCGAGAACACCGCTGCTGAGAGGCTTTGGGGGAAATCTCCTCTCCTGCATCAGGGCTCATTTCCCAAGGAGGTCTTTGCTGACATGATCCTACCCTCTTTGTCCAGTGGTTTCATGCCTTCTCTCACGATGGATAGGGTTCTATAGCCTTTCTCTCATGGCCGCTGCATGGTGGGACAGCATGTGGACGGATGTCATGCAAGCCATGTGGGGCTTGTTTCTGTCCCTTGTCTGTCTCCAGTGCCTCCTTCTCCAACGGTTTCTGGCTCCTGCATCCCCTAGAGGCACCAGTTTATATCCCATGCATCCTGCTCCGCTGTGACTGCTCGAGTCTCTCCATGTGGCTGAGTTCCACTCAGGGACACTTCCTTGCTTTTGACTTTGCTTGCTATTGGCTGGAAAGTGGAACGGCTGAATTTGTTACATCTTGATCCCCTATGTAGGGTTCAGGGTGACTCCAGGTGGGGCGTGAGGGATGGCTGAGTTTGCTCAGGAGAGTTTCTGAAGGATTTTCTGAGCTGTTCTAGGTAAAGCGTCTACAGTCATTATGATCCATACTGTTACTTACATCATTGTCAGCATGCTAATTATCGTTCACAGGGAGAGCTGATACATGCAGGAATAAACAGATGTTGCATCGCAGGCTAGGAGGTGGTACTTCTCCTGGAGATTTAGATGTGAAATTTCACCACAAGCTCAAAATGTGTGAGCATTTTTTTTTTTTGATATTTTTCAAGACAGGTTTTCTCTATATAGTCCTGTCTGTCCTAGAACTCACTCTGTAGACCAGGCTGGCCTTGAACTCAGAAATCTGCCTGCCTCTGCCTCCCCAGCTAGTGGTGCTGTTCCAGGAGGCTATGGAGCCTTTAGGAGGTGGTGTCTAGCTGGAGGAAGTCGGTTGCTTGGAATGGAGGGCCTTGAGGTTTATATTGCTACCCTGCTTCCTGTCCCTCTGTGCTGAGACGTGAGTTTTAAGGTCTGCTCTTCTGCTAGCACACAATCTGGTCATGCTTCCCTACGTTCCCTGCCACGGTGGATTACATCCCTTCAAGCCATGAGCTGAAGTGAGTCTCTTTCCCTTCACCCAATTATTTTCAGCTACTTTGTTATAATGATGAATGAAGAGACTGTTGTCAAAGGCCAACTGACTGTTGTGTGTGGGCTTCTTCTGGGGAGACTCAACACACATGGTTTGTTACTCAAGATGGAGGACCCACAAGAGATAAAACCCGTGATCGCACCAACGTCTAATGTGGGTAACGTTTTCTATGCCACTTACGAATATTCTTCTCTGTTGAAACCTCTTGAACTGAACCTGCAGAATCCAAGAGTTCCTAGGATTGCCCATTAGGCCCCAATTAAAGCAGCCAACCACGTTTCTAACCCAATTCCCAAAGTCTTCCACATTTCTCCAACAAACAGCATGGTCAGGCCTATTACAGCAGTACCCAACTCCTGATACCAGCTTCTGTCTTACGTACTGTTCTTTGCTGTGAAGAGACATTATGACTGAGGGAACTCTTATGAAAAAGAAACATTTAGCTGTGGACTTGCTTATAGTTTCAGAGAATTAGCCTCTTATCATTCTGGTGGAAAACATGGCAGCAGACAGGCACTCATGGGCTGGAGACATAGCAGAGAACATTATACCCTGGTCTGCAGGGAGAAGGGCGAGGGAGAGGGAGAGGGAGAGGGAGAGGGAGAGGGAGAGAGGAGAAGGAGGAAGAGGAGGAGGAGGAAGAGGAGGAGGAAGAGGAGGAGGAAGAAGAGAAAGAGGAGGAGGAGAGGAGACAGGGGCCCTACCATGAGCTTTTGATACCTCAGAGTCTACTCCCCAATGACATCCATCCTCCAACAAGGTCATATCCCCTAATCCTTCCCAAACAGTTCCATTCACTGGGGACCAGGCATTCAAACATATGAGTCCTGTGGGAGCCATTCTCATTCAAACCATCAGAGGAACCAATACATTTATTGGGATTACTAACAGGGGTGTGGGTGAGAGGCTACTTCTCAGAGCAGGGATAATTCAAAAGCAGCATGTCACTGAAAGTCTTCCCCTGGAAACTCAGCAGGGTAGCATCTGCTCCTCTTGCAAACGTTGACTGCTTCTAAATCTTGGGGAGAGCTCTCCCAGAATCTTTTACCTCCAGCTTTCCCAGACATGTGACATGTGCTTGCTTCCCGAGTCTTGTGAGCCTCCCGGACCTTCCCAGAGTATACAGCACAGTAGGGAGCCAGGCACGGCCACTGGATGGGTGGGAACTAGGTATGCACCAAGATTCATCTACTGTCAAGGAAAGTTAAGGAAGACTTGGGGACACAGTCTATATGATTCTTAAAGGTGATTGATGTTGGCTAGGAAGTCAGGAAGTCCTTCAAGGCTGAGGAGCAAGAAGGCATTTGGGGAGCATATTGGGACTCTGTGTGTGTGTGTGTGTGTGTGTGTGTGTGTAAGTCCAGGACTGCAGATGAGGTGGCACAGCTGCCATTTAAGCACAGGGAAGGTGACAATGACGATGGAGGCAGCCGTGTTGGGTTTATCTGTAGGATTTGACACCAGAACTCTGGTCTAGGGTCATCATTTATTTGTCTAGTTTATTGGATCACAATAAATTTATCAACCAACAAGTTTTACCAGAGTTTTGTTAGGTTTTATGTTCTCCACCTCATGGAAGGTTATTACCTTATAAAAGGGCCTGGAATAAGTCTCTTCTGTCCCTTTGTCTTTTGGCCTTTCTGTCACATGAAGATTTTTTCTAGAGGACACAGCCAGAAGGCACCATCTAAGAAATAAAGAGACCATACCATTCACAGATACTGAGCCCAATAGTAACCTGATCTCACCTTAAAGAAGTAGAATGAAATTTCTGCTCTTTATAAGGTGTCTAGCCTCAAGTATTTTGCTACAGCAGTACACATGGACCAAGACACCTGTGGTATGCTGAGGCTTATATTATGTCATGTTAAGGCAGAATTATCAATAGCTACTAAATATCAATTTATATAGCAGGTTGCTCTTGTCATCAAGAACCTTAACAGATGCCTTCCCGACTCCAACCCTCGTGGTAGTTCTTTTCTGTTTGTGTCTGTTTGGATCACTGTGTAGTGATGGATTCAGAGGCTCACTGAGAGAGTTCTGTGATCATTTAGCAATGTCTGCCATAGGTGGAGTAGGAGTGAATGTACTGCCTGCCATGTTGTAGTTTTTCCATCTATCCAATATGTCGGGACATTGTAGGAAAGTCTTCCCACTGACTGTTTCTCAATTTCTTTGCTAACAGGACCTCAGCATAGTTTTTGGCTTTTCTTTGCCTGGCCACATCCATATGTCTACTAGGTAAGCAGGGTGCCCCCCCCCCCAGCCCAGGGTAATATATGAATTAACCAAGTCCATCAATATGGAGACATCTATTTGCTGGTCATTATTGTAGTGACTATCTTATGGCATTCTGGCTAATAAATCCCCAGTGGAAATCTGCTGAGGAATTGAGAGAAGGGACTTCCTCCTATTAACTTCTGGGTACAAGTCATGGATGTTCTGATCTTCTGTCCCTGGCACAGTGGTGTAAAGGATGAAACCACTGTCCCTTGGGAGGAACTGCAGGTATTTTGGCATGGTCGAGCAGAAATAGAGAGCCTGATGTCTCCGGCTGCTGAGAACTGATCAGGGATTTCCCAGCCCCACTGCCGTGACTTGGGGACTATAAATGCCCCACTTTAGATTGGCTATAGGCTGCAAAGAAGGGCTTCCATGGGGGGCTCTCTCATGGTCATATATCTTGTCCCTCAACCTAGTTCTCACCCTTCACACACAGGCACAGAGGAACAGAGGTCTCCTCCCCATCTCTCAGTACAGGGATGTGGGCTTTGTCTGTGACTGTGATGGGCAGTCAGTGGCATCTGCCACCCACGGGCCCTCGTGTTCAACCCTCCCAGAACCCTCTGAGAAGGTGTGTTATCTGGGGCTTTAGTCCAGGCTTACTCAAGAGAGCTGCTGTCCGGGCTCTGTGACCCTGCATTGGGTTAGACGCTGTGGATGACCGCCAGTTGTGTTTCAGCCCTGGCTTGTTCATGTTAGGTAAATATACAGCTTTGGGGATGTCACTGAGAGGGCTGAGAAGAGACCCCGGGTAGGGGAAGCCGGTGTGGAGCTGATGCAATGGTACAGATAAGTGATTTTACCAAGGGCAGTGGCTGTGACAATTACTCATTAATTTGCCATCCATCTGTCCATCTGTCTGTCTGTTCATATGCCCGTCCATCCATCCATCTATCCATCCATCCATTCATATTCATCCATCCATTCATCTATCCATCAATCCATCCATCCACTCATTCACTCCTATTGACCCATCCATTATACATCTATTCACATATTCATCCACTCACCCATCCCTCTATTGATCCATCAGTTGATTGATATACTCATCGCTACATTGGACCATCTATATCTGCATTGATTCATTCCTCCCTCCATAGATGCCGTCATCATTTTATCTGTTGATCCATCCACCCTCATGTCCTTCCATTTGTCCATTGACCCTCTCATCTATCTATTCATTTTTTTTTTTTTTTGGTTTTTTGGATTTGATTTTTTCGAGACAGGGTTTCTCTGTGTAGTCCTGGCTGTCCTGGAACTCGCTCTGTAGACCAGGCTGGCCTCAAACTCAGAAATCCGCCTGCCTCTGCCTCCCAGAGTGCTGGGATTACAGGTGTGCACCACCACTGCCCGGCTCTAATCTATCATCTTCCATTTGTCTCTCCATAAATTCACCTATTGATACAGCTCTCCTTCCATTGAACCATCATTCATCCCTCCATTGATTCATCTGATTTCCTTTATAAATCTGTCTATTGATCCATCTACCCACCAACTATCCACTGTCCATCTATTTATAGACCAAACCATGTATTGATCTTTCCATCAACCCATTCATTTATCCATCTGTCCATCCATCCATTGGTCCATCCATCTCTATCCCTCAGTCAGTTGACTGATCCATGCATTCAATCACTCACCTCCATGTAGCAAACACTTGTACAGCATACACTGTGCACTAAATCTATTGCTCTCTGATAGAGAGAAAATGGAGCAGGTGGGAATTTTGAGTTGGATTCAGTAGGCCTTGGAGACTATTTTGTCTCATGTCTTCACATCTAGAAGATCAGCACAGTTGGTCCCAGGCTGCATACGTTTCCCCCAGGGGTCACACACAGAGAGGGTCACAGCCCTGAACACTGATGTCACCTTCTGCAGTAATCATTGCTTTCTGCCTCCTCCTTGGGTCAGACATGCTAATGAATGTGCCCTTTTCTCCTCTTGCTTTTTCTTTTAAACCCTTCTGAATGCACACACTTCCCCCTTTCCTTCTACACTGTTCCCCCTTTGGGTTTTCTGTCCAGCTACTGAGCTTTGAGCATGGAGATTTGTTCCTGTTGGTGGCTTGGAGTTCAAGACAGCATCCCACCATTCAACTCCAGTCCTTAAAACTAAAAAAGCCCCAGCTCTGCACATGTAGATAAAAAACACATTATCTTTCAAAAAGGTTGAAATAAAAAAAAAAATGAACACACTCGGTGAGTTTCTAGGCAACTGGAACCATGGGCTGAGCACAGACTGAGAGGACATAATCAGCCTTCCGTTCAGTCACGCTGACTGAACCCTTCCAACACGGCCTGGGCACAAATACCTCTTTATTTCCAATGGCGTTTGGGTGCTGGCAGTGCCAAGCACTGTCCCAGAGGATGGTGATGAATAAGGCAGGCAGGGTCCTGGCTCCTCAGCCTGACAGTGTACAGATTCACACAGCCCTTCATTTCAGAAGTGAGGAGTGTCCAGGAGACTCAGAGGAGCAAGACAGAGCCCGGGGACAGGCTGGGCGGTGCTGGAGTGGCAGGAAAGGAGTCCTCCTAAGGACTTAGCATTTGCTCTGAGAACTAGATGAAAAAAGAAAGAGCCAGCTATAGCAAGATGTAGAGGAAGAACATTCCAGGCAGAGGGGACAGGACATGTCTTCAGGCAGAATTTAAGTAGGACAAAGAAGGCTAGTCAGCTGCAGTGCGGAGGGCAGCTGGAGAGGGCTAGGGACTGAGAGGCCAGGAGAGGAAGGCAGGATAGGCGCTTCGGGCATTGGTTGACATTGACTCCCAGCTTCGGGGGCTTCTTTTATCAGTGTCCTCTTGCTGCTGTGACCACTGACCTCTAGTAGAGTGGTTTTCACAATATGACGAACTGACCTTGCAGCTCTGGTAGTCAGAAATGGTCCTTACGCAATAAGATCAAGGTCTTGGCAGGGCTGAGTGCTTTCTGGGTGGTTTTTTGGGGGGGGATGGGAAAGAGAATCTCACCCAGGGTTTCTGGCCCCCAGAGATCACCAGAGTTCCTTGGTTGTGGCCCCCCTTTCACTAACAGCATCTTTTCTATGCCGTTTCTGAGACTGGTCCTCCTGTGTGTCTCTCCTGTGAGGACCCCTCGCTCACATCTATGCCACCTGAATGATATGAGGTCAGCTCCTTCCCTCTGCAATTAGTCACATCATCCAAAAATCCCTTCTGCATGTCCTGAGATTAAGGCATGTCCTCCTTTGGAGGAGGAAAATTTTTTATTCTTTCAACTCCAGTGGCTTTGTACTGTCACCTCATTAGACTCACTTAACAACCTGCAGGATGACAAGGGTTGTCACACCCATGCTCTGAACTTGGGGCTTAGCTCTGCCACAGCCCAGTCCACGCCATCACTGACTGCAGGGGATGAGGTTCTGGGTACCAAGTCTTACAGGCTTCTGTGGCTTACCCTGGATTCAGCTGCAAATCAGCCAGATGGTGGCATGGACTGCCCTCTGCCTACAAAGACAACAGAAGCCCAATTGTCCTTTCTGACTCACCTTTCTGGAACCAAGATATCCTAAGCCTTATTAACGATTCTGCGTGTTTCATTCCTTAAACCAAGTCTGTCTGAGACACTGCAGGAGACCACGCCCACTGCCGGCAGCTGGTGCCTAAAAAGAGCTGCAGGCAGGTCTGTCCTCTAGGTTCTCCTACATTAGGCAGAGCAGAGGGATTCTGCATACAGTGGCAGCCCCACAGTGGCGGACACACCCACACTCTCTCACCTGCTTGACCCAAGAATCTCGAAGCTGACATGAGCAGTTTTTAGTTGTCAGGGACAGTGTGTGTGTTTGACGAATGCCCTTTAGAAGTGTCTTCAAACAGAAGGCACATGCTTACGAATGCCGCTTTCATGTGCTGTGTTCTGCATGTACATGGCAAAGTGGGTGTCGCCCATACAGCACAGCCACAGCAGGGCATTGTCCCAGGGCATGGCACCGGTGAGATTTAGAAGTGTCCCTCCTTACCATAGAGGCCCCGCAACAAGGCTGAGACGTCACTCCATCACTCCATCCTGGCATACATTAAATCTACAACAATCCAAGAGGATTGCTTTGGGGAAGGTAACTGCTGCCTAGTGGAAACGATCATGGTGGTCGGTGGAGTCCCCTGTGTCTTCCTGAGAAAGTGTTTGCTGGTGTGTAATTCCTGAAGGTAAAAAGAGTGAAAAAAAAAAAAACCAAAACCCAGAAAAAAACCAAACCCCAAAAACCTGAGCCAGCTAAGCAAGCTCTGGAGACAAGCCAGGTTGTCAGTCGGAGGCACAAAACGGCAGAATCCAGGCACTTCGATGGCAGAGACACAACTAGACAAATCTTTAAAGGCTCCGTCAATATCATTAATATTTATGGCCTATCCCATAGACACAGCCACATCCTTCAAAGACGTCTGCTCCAGAATTGTTCGCTTTTTTGGGTGATGGGTCTTGAATGATGAAAGCCAGAGCGATTATGTGTAGCATCACATCCCCATCTCTCGCCTCCTAAAAGGCAGCAAAAGAATCAGCAAACTGTGTTTTGAGACAATGATTTTCTTGAGAAATGAAAAAAAAGACCCTTGGCTGTTGACAGGTCAGCAGGGTTGTTGATTATCGCTTGAACTGTGAATAGGTAAATTTTATTCTTTTCGTGAAAACCCGGCTTCCCAGGCCTGTGTTGAGAAACAGCCCAGGGCTGTTCACTAGCAGATGGTTTTGCCAGACTCTGCACTGGTCCGGGAGGGGAGACCTTCTCCCACCAGTGGGAGCATGTGGAGATGTGTGTTGGGGCTGGCGAGATGGCTCAGTCAGTGCCATGTTCGCTGTGCAAGTGTGAGGACCTGGGTTCAGATCTCCTACTGGACATAGACGGCTGGATGCGGCAGTGCATACCGCTATAATCCTAGAATGGAGGAAGTTGGGAGAGGGGGATCCCTGGAGCTCACTGGCCAGAAAGCCTAGCAGAATCTGTGAGCCCCAGGTTTAGTGAGACATACTCTCTCAAAAAAAATGTACAGAACTATAATGTTGTAAAGTATCGAAGAAGACACTAGACAAAGTATCTGGCCTTTATGTACACACATGGGTACCAGCACACTGTGTGCATACATGTGTGTGCATACACACATCCCTAGCCTCCTCGGCTCAAATCAGACCTTGCTTTTTCCTTGAGCCATGTGCCCTTCAGTAAGATTTGCCTCCTTATCCTGTCTGTGGAAAGGGCTATGGGAATCCTCCTGGTACCTTAAGATGGAGGTGGAAGAAAGCCGTAGATGCTTAGTGTTCACCACAGACATCTTTAGTCAGGGATCAAAGTCATTTCTTTAATTAAAACATTATGCATGAAGATGCTTCTTCTGCCTGTCCGTCTGTAGACCACCTCTGGGCCTGATGCTTGAGGACACCAGAAGAGGGCATCAGAACTCCAGGAACTGGAGTTACAGGTAGTGAGCTACCGAGTGGGTGCTGGGAATTGAACTCAGGACCTATGAAAGCACAGCCAGTGCTCTTAACCACAGAGCCATCTCTCTGGCCCCTTGCTCCTTGTTTTTTGCTTAGAGCAATTAAGCAAGGTGGTTAAATTGGAAGCATTTGATAACAGGAGGTGTGGCCACTGACCAACTGGAAGACATGCAGCAGCTGGTGGAGTTACTGAATCTTCCCTCAGCCCTGGGTGTATGTCAGCCCTGAAGGGATCAGTCAGCAAGGGGATGCTCTAAGGCATAATGTGTGCCTCACTCACCGAGGAGCCCAGCAAGCCACTTTTTAAATGGCTTCAATTCCACAAGCGGTCGGGCTGATATTTTTTTCCCATTTGGCTTTTACTCTTTTTTTTTTTTTTTTTCTTACTAAGGACAGACTTACAAGTGTCAGCCCCCAGAGTGCCCACCAGGTGGCGCTAGCAGATCAAGTTGTATCCACAGGTGTCTACCCTGCTCCCAGTCTCTCACCAGTCTCTCCAGTGACCTGAATTCTTAGGAGCCTTTCTAAGGATCCAGGTCCCCAACTAACAGCAGAGCAAGGCTCAGCACAGTCCTGGCCACCAGCACCCAGCTGCTTAGATAACTGTTTCTTCCTTGGCCAATATCCCTGCCCTATGCAGTGACCCAAACCCTCCAAGCCTTTGCTGTTCTTATTCCAAATAATGTGTGCTTATAATAAAAAGAATGCAAACAAAATATGCGGAAAAACCCAAGGTGCATCATGTCCAGTGAGACCACCAGTCTATTTTGGGCGGACACTACAGATGTAGTCCAGGCATGCACTGTGCAGGGACATGTATGCTTGGTGGACGTTAAGTGAGCAGGTGCCCTACTTGTTCAAGAGTTAAGCCCTCCATTTATTTATACTTAAAACAAGGTCAAAAAATCGAGTGTGAAATGTCTAACCTCCTCACCTGCGCATGTGCCTTTGCAAATGCAAAACAAACAAGTAAAATTATGATAAAAAAGTATTAACCAGCCCGAGCAACGTTGGGGGATTAAGGAAAAGCAAATTCTTTGCCATAATAAAGGGGGTGGGATTTAACCATAAAGCTTATGGTTAGAAACAGATCGATGACTCGGGCCCATATCTTAATTTTACTATTATCAACAGGGTGATTATGGCTGTCTCCATTTCGGCTGTCATTGTTCAGTCGGTGTGTGTGTGTGTGTGTGTGTGTGTGTGTGTGTGTGTGCATGTCAGTGTGCATGCGTATGTGCGTATGAGTGTGCATGCGCACATGCGTGTATGTGAAGGCAGAGCACACTTCAGCTGCCAATCTTTAGATGTTCTCCACCTTTAAACATGTTTTATGCATGTGCACCGTGTATCCCGATTGCATCCACTATTCCTTTCCTCCCCCCAACTCTCCCCGGGACCCCTGCTGCATCTTACCCTGAGCCATAAGTCCTCCTTATCTACTTACAATCACTCGGTCCATCCTTCCAGCTCCTGGGCAGTGTTTACCCTTAGCTTAGAAACTGCATGTCCAACATATCAGCCACTAGTTACCTGTGATGGTTTCAATTAAAATTCATACAAAACTTAGCCGAGTGATAGTATCACATGCCTTTAATGCCTTTAATCCAAGCACTTAGGAGGCAGAAGCAGGAGGATCTCTGTGAGTTCGAGGCCAGCCTGGTTTACAAAGTGAGTTCCAGGACAGCCAGGGCTACACAGAGAAACTCTGTCTCAAAAAACAAACAAACAAATCCCCAAAACGACAAAAAAAAAAAAACCTATAAAGAAAGAAAGAAACAAATACAAAAGAAAGAAATAAAAAACAAAAAACATTCAGCTCTGTCTTAGTCAGGGATTCTATTCCTGCACAAACATCATGACTAAGAAGCAAGTTGGGGAGGGAAGGGTTTATTGAGTTTACACTGTCACATTGTCGTTCATCACCAAAGGAAGTCAGGACTGGAACTCAAGCAGGTCAGGAAGCAGGAGCTGATGCAGAGGCCACGGAGGGATGTTCCTTACTGGCTTGCTCCCCTGGCTTGCTCAGCCTGCTTTCTTTTTTCTTTCTTTTTTTTCCAGTTGCTTCATGTTTTATTTTATTTTATCTTTTTAAATTTTTTACTTTCCATATTCTTTGTTTACATTCCAAATGATTTTCCCTTTCCCATTTCCCCCCTCCCCAAAAGTCCCATAAGCCCTCTTCCTTCTGCCTGTTCTCTGATCAGCTTGCTTTCTTATAGAACCCCAGACTACCAGCCCAGGATGACTCCACCCATGATGGTCCCTCCCTGTGTTGATCACTAATTGAGAAAATGCCTTACAGCTGGATCTCAGGGAGGCATTTCCTCAACGGAAGCTCCTTTCTCTGTAATAACTCCAGCCTGTGTCAAGTGGACACAAAACCAGCCAGGACAAGCTCCTTGCTTGCACTGGCCACATCTGAAGTGCTTCGTGGACACCTGGGACTGGTTTGCCATCCAACGTACAGATCCAGAACATTCCACCAGTGGAGAGAGTTCAGCTAGACAGAATTCCGATCGTGGGGTGAATTACACCTTTAATCTCATCGCACTCCATTCTGCTTAGATAATTTATTAGTTTCATAGATAACTAATAAAATATTGAAATGACTATTATATAATTTATGTATGTGTATTTACCCTGTCAAGTTTGATTACACTCACGCTCTTTTGTAGAACTCTGAGATTAATGTATTATTCAGTCGGTTAGCTACTTTCCTTCTCGCTGTAACAAAATACCTGACAGAAGCAATTTAAGTTAGGAAGGGTTTGTTCTGGCTCATGGTTCGAGGCCATGGTCCACCAGGGGAGAGGGCGCATGGTGGCAGGATGATGAGGCTCATGCTCAGAGATAGATGAAGGAGGATCCCACGTCACTGTCTCCTTTTTATATCATCTAGGACCTCAGCTGCTCATAATTCAGAGTGGATCTTTCTATGCCAGTTAACCCAGTCTAGAAACTCCTATAGATATGCCTAGAAGCTTGTTTTCATGGTGATTCTAGATCAAGTCAAGTCGATCTTAGCCATCGAAGCCTGCATCTGCATTGTGCCCCCTCTGACTTTACCTGTTCTGGCAGGACCTGGCCTCTGGTCCCCAACTCCCTTGCTCGTTGAGACCTCTCTTCTTCCTCTTTCCTTTCGCTCTCATTTTAACAAGATCTTGGGGGAGGAGAATCAGGTGTGCTCTGCTCACCAGCGTTGAACCTTACAATGCTGTGATGGGCTGTGAAGAGCTGTAGGTCTCCAGGGCTTGTACCCAGCCCTTCCTTCCCAGGCTGTGACCTGGGGTCTGTGTGCATTAGTGGGCTGGGGCCATTGGTGAGTAGAGGAACCTTTATTTCTGGCATCGTGAATGTGACCAAAGTTCTCTGCCCAGAGAGGGAAGGAACTGAATTCTACTTCTCTAAAGTGTTTTCTTTAACAGGACAGGAAGGGTTTCTATTCCAGGGCTAAAGACTAAGCCTAAAACTCCAGCCGGCATCCTTGGGTGGAGTGATATGGCTCTGTGTCTCAGAATAAAGCCCTAGAAGCTGCTGGATCCTTCTCTGAGACAGAGAAGGAGCTAGAACATTTAGAAAAGGCTGAAAAGGGCACCTCACCCTGTGGATTCTGTTCATTCTGAACGGGCTTGTCTGTCTTCTCCATTTCATTCAGAGCCACCTTGACTGGGGGAAACATTGCTTTGGCTGGTGACAGTTACAAGGTCCCATCCTTCCTGCAAGGGAAGCTGTGTGTGGAGAGATGGACCACGGGTGGGGTTTTCATCCCCACCCTCCAATGGACCGTGACTGTTCAGGCACCAGAAGCCCACAGGGCTGCTGCCAGTGCTCCCTGCTGTGCTCTGCGCTCCTGCTACTGAGTGCTACCACCTCAGGGAGCTCACACAGCCCTTTATTAGAAGCAGACCAGTGAGTACTTTTTAAGTCGTTAGCTGTGAGGCTGTCATGTGGACAGGGGTCATGTGTGTCTCACTAGCCCTTCCTTCTATTCCACTGCCAGCTGATTAAGCCTCGGTTCCTGGCTGAGTCTGCGACTCTGTCTGAATTCCCGTCAAAGGGCATCACACTCCTTGAGAGAACCAGCCTCTCAAGGAGTGAAACCTCTGTTAATTAACTCTGCCAGGTGCATCTGGTCTTGGAAACTGGCTCTAGGCAGGGATTTTTGGTAATCTTGGAGTGAAGAGGTTCTAAGAGTCTTCCTGTATGTCTGTAGGCAGAACTTTTCTCCATGTTATTTTCTGCCAGGAGATGGTCCTACTATCTATTCAGTTGCTGGGAATAAAAACCTATAAGTCACCCTGGTGCTCCTCTATTCCCAACCATCATCATACCTGGGCTGTCACCAGCCCTGGTGGTTTCCAACCTCCCTAACACACCCATAATGGAACCACTGCAGTGTCCACACACAGACACCATCTGTTACCCGGATGACTGTCATGGCCTCCTGCTGGCCTCCCTGCTCCATTTTGATCCTCCTCTGGTTCCCTCTCCACATCCCAGCCAGGCTCTCTGTTTCATTCATTAAACAGATGACAAGGCACCCTTGATTGACAGTCTCCTCGGGCTTCCTGTTGAACCTGGTGTGACACTTGAGTTACCTGTGAACTCTGTACAGTTCTGCATGCTTTTCTTCTGTGCAAATGTCCCCTTCATTTTTTATTCCCACGCAACTCTATCCCAGCCTGTCTTAGTCAGACTGCTCATCACCATGACAGAATAACTTCCTGTGGAGCCATCTTGGCTCATGGTTACAGAGGGTGTACCCCATTGTGCATTGGGTTGGGCTCTTTGGATTTGGTCTCCATGGTGAGACAGAAGATGGTGGCAGTAGAGAGGTTACCTACTTACCTCATGGCGAATGGGAAGCAGAGAAGGATAGAGGCAGGGGCAGGGGGTCAGTAGAGCCTTCAAAACATGCCTCTTGGTAATTAATGGATGCTGAGAAGGGGTGTCTCTTCTGTTGGTGTTGCCACTGATAAACTTATCACATTCATGCTCTAGTGAATAATCTCCCAGCTACCCTTACACAATTCTGATCAGTGGATTACACACACACACACACACACATACACACACACACACCAAACACATACATACTTGTGCATACATACACATGTATACATACACACATATACATGCATACATACACACATATACATATGCATACACATGCACACACAGGCACGTACACATACACATACACACACCCCACAGATATAAAAACATGAAGGGGAACTTGTTAGAAAGGTGTTTTCTGGAGAAGGAGGGATGAGAGAGGGAAATGAGGGTCAACACAACTAAAATTCATTTTATACAGGTATAAAATTCTCAAAGTCTAAACATAAGTAAATAAAAAATACCCCAACAAACCCAGCAACCCTCAAAGCAGCCATGTCCTCAGTGAACGGCTTCCTCCAGTGGTGCTCCTTCTTCTTCCTTTTTTTTTTTTTGAGACAGGGTTTCTCTGTGTAGCCCTGGCTGTCCTGGAACTCACTCTGTAGACCAGGCTGGCCTTGAACTCAGAAATCCACCTGCCTCTGCCTCCCAAGTGCTGGGATTAAAGGCATGCACCACCACTGCCTGGCGTGGTGCTCCTTCTAAAGTTTACAGAACCTCACAAAATATTTTTGGGGACCAAGCCTTCAGCATGTGAATCTGTGGGGACATTTCAGAATCTAGTCACAGCCACCCTGCCCTGTCTGTCTCCTGGGATGAACCATTCTTACCCTCACCTCAAGGCCATGGCACAGGCCTGCTGTGCCCTACAAGATGGCTCCCTGTGCTTACACAGGTCACACGGCTGGTGACGTCCTCTCTCCAGCCGCCCTCTGTGATGTCCAGCTTTGCTGTGTCCTTCTCAGAATTAGCACTCTCCAAAGCCACTTGGTCACACCAGAGCTTAGCAGAGGACCAACTCGCTCTCCAGGAGAGTGTGAGCATGGAGGGAGTGGCCAGGGTCTGAGTGTGGCGGGAGTGGCCAGGGTGTGAGCATGGAGGGAGTGGCCAGGGTCTGTGTGGCGGGAGTGGCCTTGTTCATGGTTCTTTCTTTGGTGAGCAGCTGGATGTTAGGCTCTGCTGCCTCCTGAGTGGACGCTCCTCCATCATGCCCTCAGTATGTCATCAGTGGGGTTGTCTCTCTGCTCCACCATCTTTTATTCCTGCTCTTCTATTACTTTATCAGCCACATGTCCTTAGTTTCCTTTCTATTGCTGTGAAGAGACGCAGAGTGACCAACGCAACTTATCAAAGAAAGTGTTTAATTTGGGGGCTTGTGTTTCCTGGGGTGAGTCCATGACCGTCACAGCAGGGAGCATGGCAGCAGGCAGTCAGACATGGTTCTGGAGCGGTAGCTGAGAGCTTATATCATGATCTGTAGGCACAAGGCTGAGAGAGAGAGAGAGAGAGAGAGAGAGGGAGGGAGGGAGAGAGAGAGAGAGAGACAGCTAGCTGTCTAGGAATGGGAGGAACTTTGAAACCTCAAAGCCCACCCCCAGAGACACACCTCCACCAACAAGGCCACGCCTCCTAATCCTTCCCAAACAGTTCCCCTAACTAGGGACCAGACATTCAAATAAATGCGTGAACCTGTGAAGGCCATTCTCGTCCAAACCATACTCACCAGTCACCAAATGCATCAACTTAGGTTTTTTGTATATTATTCTCTATTTCCATGTTTTATTGATGTTCTGGCATTTGTGGCTTTGTTTCCTTGCTTTGGGTTTAAGGGGTCTGGATGTCCTCCTGTAAAATTTTAAGATGGCTGCTGAAGCCATTGTCTTAGATTCAACTTTGTTCTTGGACACAGGTAGATCATGTTAGATTTTGCCACTAGATTTAAAAAAAAACAACAGATTTAGTTTTATTTGTGTGTGTATGTGCACATGAGTACAATGCCTACAGCACCCAGAAGAGGGCGTCAGATCTCCCTGGAACTTGAGTTGAAGGTGATTGCAAGCTGACAGGTGTGGATGGAAGGAAATGCATTCAGGTCCTCTGCAAGAGCAGCCAGTGCTCTTAACTGCTGAGCCATCTCCCCAGCTCCGTCTCCGAATTCTTATGTTGTATTTTTATTCTAATTTAGTTCATAGAATTCAACTTTTGCTTTCACATTTTAAATTCTTCATAAAAAAGAAAGTTGCGGAGTCATGGATTAGAAACAGCGTTTCCGTAACCACCATCAGATTTCCCTTTTAAAGCAGACATAGGCTGTGCTGGGGAGTTGGGTCAGGGTGTGAAGGGTTTACTGTGCAGGCCTGAGGAGCCTGAACTCCCTAAGACCCAGATAAACACTAAGTGAGAGAGGTGACCCACCTATAATTTCAGCCTTGGAAAGTAGAGACAAGGGGCCTCCCAGAGAAAATTGGCTGACAGGACCAGCCATACCAACCAACTGTAGGGCGATGCTGCCTCTGTGAATAAAGTAGAGGAGCCAGGATGAGTCCCGCCACCAGCCTCTGACCTCTCTGTCCATAATTACATATGTGCATGTGAGCTCACAGGCATCTGTCTGTGCCACATATGTGCAAATATGCATGCACACATGCACGCACCAAACTCACATATAAAAATACAAAATAAAAATAAAATGACAACTAAAAAGACGCAGTCATAAGATGTTAGAAGCAATTGGCACCAAGAAACTTTCTAAGGGAAAAAAGAAACCAAAAACAAAAAAGAAAAAAAAAACAAAAAACAAAAAACCAAAAACCAGAAAAACCATTTGCTCAAACAGACTTTGTTGTTATTGAGTGATTTATTTATTTATTTATTTATTTATTTTTTTCAGTTTTGAGACAATCTGGTTGTCCCAACACCAAGCAACATGTCAGATCAGCTACCAAACATTTATGGGGTTAATTCCTGGTGCTCCTGGGTCTGGTGGTTCTCAGAGGTAGTTGGTCCCCTGGTTGTGTTAATGGCACTAAGCCCAGAGGCTCTGGAGTCCAGCTTCCCTTCCGGCCCCTGATGTGGACCCTTTGAGATGTTAGTAATTCAAAAACGTCATAAATGGGAGTCAGTTGTGCTTGTTTACAATCTACTGTGGAGGGAGGAGGAAGACAGGCAACCCCTGCATTCAGACCATCCCCCAGCCGCCTCCGCTATAGGACAGTGGTTCTCAATCTGTGGGTCGCGACCCCCGATCGCCTAAAACCATCGTTATTTACATGATGAAAACTCAGTTATTTACATAATGAATCTTTACAGCAGAATAGTTTCAGTCATAGAGTAGCCATGAAAATAATCTTGTGGCTATGGGGGTCACTACAACATGAGGGGACTATATTAAAGCGTCACAGCCTGTTAGGAAGGTTGAGAACCCCCGAGCTAGAGGAACACAGGACAAAGTTTCTGTGGCCTTTCAGGAACATCCCCTCTCTGGTTACCTTGATCTGAAGCGCTCTGCCCCCCCCCCCCCCCCGGGATGGCGGCTTGATTTTCTTGACATTCCTAATTGGCTGCGTGACACCCAGGCACGTGATTGAACATCGCTGCTTTGTTTTCTCCCTTGAAGAGAACATTTCTCTGAAAAGAGAAGTTGTCAACCGCTTAGCAAACCCTCCTGACTGATGGAAGGAGAGAAAACCAAGCACCATGATGGGAAATCCTGTTTACAAATTCTTGGTCCTTCTAGAACGTTTAAGGTGCCCTGTGATGACTGTCAGATCACTGTTAGCGCCAGCGCCCCCCCTCCCCAACCCCAGACCACCCTCCCTTACCCTTAAGGCCTCCACCAGTGTGCAATACCGGACTTGCCCACTAGGGGCGCCTATGGGACACATCGAGATTGTTACTTCCCAGAAAATTCTACTATTCAGCTAGTGAGTCATTTCCTGTGCTTCCTAGCCATGGGCCAGCTCTAGTCAGCTTCACCCAGCACAAATCTACACCATGCAATGGGCTGCAGGTACAACCCGATGAGGTCTGAGCCTCAGCTTGGGCAGGAGAGCGCCCTTCGCATTTTCACACCTCCCTCAGCTCTGCAGGTGGGAGCTGATTTTTCTACTGGGTCATTCTAGAATATTCTTTCACGTTCCTGTAATTATTATTTTAATTTCCATTTAGTACTCATCCATCTTTTTGCTAGTAATTCTTTTAATACACTTGAGAAAAAATATTTTTAGACGGGGGTGTCGTGTTATCTAGGTGGCCTTAAATTCTCTGTGTAGCCAAGAACGATCCTGAGCCCATTATCTTCCTGCCTCTGCCTCCTGAGTTCAGTTAGGCATGCACCACCCTTTTTGGTCTACTAAATTACTCTTAAAAAATGTATCTGTTTATTTTAATACGTTCTGGTGTTTTGCCTAAATGTATGTCTGTGCACCACATGCATGTAGTGTTCACAGAGGCCAGAAGAGGGCGCCAGATCCCCCTGGAACTGGAGTTACAGGTGGCTTTCAGATGCCCTGTGGGTGCTGGGAATCGAACCTGGACCCTCTGCAAGAGCAGTCACTCCTCTTGCTGTCTGAGCCATCTCTCCAATTCCCTAAACTACCTTTTAAAATAAATGTTTAGTTAGCATAGAGAGAAATGGGTTTGTGTGTGTGTGTGTGTGTGTGTGTATGTGTGTACTGGTTTTATTCACTCCCATTACCCTCTCCTCTCTTTTTCTCCTCCCCCTCCTTCCTGTGAATGTTTCTCCCTCCTTCTTTCATGCTGCAAGCATACCCCATCCATTGCTCTTGCCTGTCTGCTCCCCACCCTTCCCCACTGTCCCTTTTCTATATCAGTGGCCTACAAGGTACAGTGGCCTACAAGGTAGCCAATCTTATCTTTAAAACTTGCGATGAACTTGCAGGTGTGCCTCTTTCCTGACCAGATGGGGCCATTACCACACGTGGCTTGTGTTAGCGTCTGTAGCGATGCCACCTTCCAGCAGTATGGTTTCCTCACAACCAATTCATTCCTGGCAAACTCTGTGAATGGGACAGTGTTCTTGCAGCTAACTGTGGTATTGAAGGCAATAAATCACTTCTTGAAGCTCTTGGTAGCGGTCTATGGTGGACTCTTTCTTTAGGGCTGAGTGTCTCTGGGTTGGGGTAGTTGAAGTGTGTGTGTTCTTGGGGAATCGCTGTGATGGAATTCACTAGGAAGTAGTCTCTCTGTGTACATGGTCCCCGTGAGATCAGCAAAGCAGCCGTGTCGGGTCTTTCACCCTCATTCTCACTCCCATGGCTCCAAGAAGCCTCTTGCAGGCACATCAGGTGCTTGTGGGGACACATCAAGCACAAACCTTCCATTCGTTCCCTCTCCCCAGACCCTAAGGCTCCTCCTGCACACAATGATGTCTTTCTTTTTTTTTCTTGTTCTTCTTGTTCTTCTTCTTGTTCTTTTTGTTCTTGTTCTTGTTCTTCTTGTTCTTCTTGTTCTTGTTCTTCTTCTTGTTGTTCTTGTTGTTCTTGTTGTTGTTGTTGTTGTTCTTCTTCTTCTTCTTCTTCTTCTTCTTCTTCTTCTTCTTCTTCTTCTTCTTCTTCTTCTTCTTCTTCTTCTTCTCTGTTTCTTTTATACAGGTGTTGAGGAAACAGAGGCAGGCAGATAATTTAATTTTTTTCAAGACATCTTCTTGTTCTAGAAGGGCTGTTATACATAGCCTCTCAAAAAATAGAAAATAAAAATAATCTTTCCTCCTACCGCCAAGAGACAAGTTTTGACACGTCTATTTCTGAGCCTTTCTATGCATCTGGCTTGTTTTGAACAAGATGAGGGGTTGTAGATTGCCTTTTAACCTCTCTCTCTCTCTCTCTCTCTCTCTCTCTCTCTCTCTCTCTCTCTCTCTCTCTCCCACTTTCCTGGAGATTGAAGTTGGGACCTCACTAATGCTGGCTGTGTATCCACCGTTGTCCTGTTCCCTCAGGAATTTTTTATTTTAGTTTTTAGTTTGAAATAAGACCCACTAAGTTGTGCTGCTAGTTTTGAGTTTACCAGGTAGCCCAGAAAGCTCTTAACCTTGGAGTTTATATCTGATATATATCTCATATAGTGATACCTAAGAGCATTATAGATACATATATATAATACACATGTGCTATACATGTACATGTGATGTATGTGTGTGTGTATGTATGTATGTATGTATGCATGTTTATCTAGAGTGTTATTAGATGCTGGCACTGCTGGCTGAGAACTTAGAGAATGTAGGGCAGATCTGTATCCCACAGAATTACAGATGCCTGAGTGAGCCAGGGTACTTTCTCCTGGTTCTGGAAGTTCACTGGTTACCATGAACAACTCGAGTTTTTCTCCATAGAACTGGAGAAAGGGTGGACTGGGCTCTGACAGTGGGTGAGGGGAAGGGTGGGTCTTTCTGTACCCTCGCTCCAATCTTCCTACTCCCTGGTTGTTGGGGAGGGGTTCTCATGCTTTGTATTAATCTGGCCCCCAAAACTGGGAATATGTGTGTTCAAACCTTGAAAGTCCTTGTCCCCAATTGGGTTTTGATTGATTAATAAAGAGCCGACGGCCAGTGGCTGGGCAGGCGGGACTTTGAGATTTTGCACAGGCTGGGAACTGGTAGAGAGGAGGAGGCAGAGACGCCGTGACGGGGAAGAAGAAAATCCAGACCTAAAGGCCCGCTGACTTGTGAGAGTCAGGGAAAGCAGCCTCATGGGCCACTTCCCCAACTGTGCTTGGGGTAGAAGAAATGAAATATATAAATATCAGAAGGGAGTGTTTGCTAGCAGTGGGAAGGATAAGAACTTCCCAGCCTCTGAGCTAGTCAAGGCATATTAAAATTAACTGGCATGCTTGTGTGTATGTGTCTGTCTTTCATTTGCAAATCCAAAGGGCTCAGGTGGGTGGCTAGGAGTGCCACCCGCCAGGAGCACAAGGTGGTTTAGCCAAACTACCGCAACACCTGGTGGTGGTAAAACTGGAATTCAGACCCAGCTGTGCCCTCTGCCCCGAGTGAGCTTGTGTGCTGCAGTTGATGGAAAAACCAAAGCCAGCCAGCCATTAAAGGACACATCAATTGTCTTCCCCCGCCTCCCAGCATGCCCTGCTCGCCACTAGAGCCCCGCCCACACTCAGCCCACTTCCCCCCCAATGCCACTATCTCATTTTTCTGTAGGGTTGGTTGCCTTGATGTTTGGATAATGGTTCAACCTTGGAATAGACACACTCTTCTTCCCCAGTCACCTTGTCAGTTGCTTTGTTTGGCACTCCACATTTGGTGTCAGAATCTGAGTGTGCAGAGGTGTCACAGATTGCAGGGCCACTGTCCTGGCTAGTTCTTATGCCAACTTGACGCAAGGCAATGTCATGTGAGAGGAGGGAGCTTCAGATGAGAAAATGATATAGGCAAACATATAGAGTATTTTCTTAACTAGTGATTGATGGGAGAGGGCCCAGGGCATTGTGGGTAGTGCCAGCCCTGGGCTGGCAGTCATGGGTTCTCTAAGAAAGGCTGAGCAAGCCATGGGAATCAAGACAGTAAGCAACACCCTTCCATGGCCACTATATCAGCTTCTGTTTCCCATTTCCTGCTTGGTTTGAGTTCCTGCCTTTGCGTCCTTCTGTAGACTGCGATTCAGTATATATAAGCCAAAGCCTTTCTTCTTAAAGCTTATTCGGTTATAGTGTTTTATCACAGCAATAGTAAACTAACTAAGACAGGCAATGATGGGCAGACTTCACGTGAGAGTTTGGGGAAGGGGAATGTGTGTTTATACTCAGCCTGGCTGGCCACGGCAGGTTCAGGCTGTGTTCCCATCGAGTGTCCTTTCAGCCTGTTGAGGCTTGAACCCACTCAGGGCTGCTTGTAAGGCCGAGTAGATTGTGCTGTGGCCAGTGCTAATCACACCCTTGATATTGATTTTGGGATTTACTAGGCCAGCTGTATTGTAGACACAAGGACCTTGTTCTCTTAAAAAACATGACAGCCAATTTTCCAGGGCTGGAAGAGGTGCCATTTTAAAATTTGCGCAGGGTTCTTCATGGGCCAGTGGCAGCGTCCACACACCGAATGCTCTTTAGGGAATTCGCTGTTGTCCCTCAACTGTGGAGTAGCCATCCAACAACATTTAACAAATGTTGGACACACAACTCTTAGGCACCAATTCGGGCATGGCCCAGGGGGATTCAAGCCCAAGAGAAAAGCTCTGTGCATGTTTGATATATGTGCACTTTTAATTTTTATTTATTGTTTGTCTCCAGCCTTTTCTTTATTTTGAGACTCACGAAGTTGCCAGGGATGACTTTGGTCTCCCTCTGTAATCCAGGTAGTGCTCAAACTTGTCATTCTCCTGCTTCAGCTTCCTAAGCAGCTGACACAACAGGTTGTACCTTCTGGCT
Source organism: Apodemus sylvaticus (assembly GCF_947179515.1). Taxonomy (NCBI): domain Eukaryota; kingdom Metazoa; phylum Chordata; class Mammalia; order Rodentia; family Muridae; genus Apodemus; species Apodemus sylvaticus. The sequence continues at coordinate 43,547,920 of NC_067493.1, read as the reverse complement.
TGGCTTTTTTTTTTTTTTTTTTTTTTTTTTTTTTTGTCTTACCGTGTAGTCCTCGCCAGCTTGGAACTTGCTGTATAGACCAAACTACAGAAATCTACCTGACTCCACCTTCCAAAAGAGGTGTGTGATGTCATGCTTGTCTTGGCTATTATTATTATTATTATTATTATTATTATTATTATTATCTATGACTGGCTGGATCCAGATCTATGGACATAGAAACAATAGAAACACTGGGCCAACTGTGTTCACCATTCAGGTGTCCTAGTCCTTACCTGTGTGCCTGTACCCATTAAAAAGCATTAAGCTGGTGCCATCTGACAAAAAGGAACATCTTTTGTATGCAAATTATACCCAGAAAAGGGTGGTGACAAAATAATGGATATGACATTTTGTTTGGAGGCAAAAAAGGCTGACAGAGTGGTTCCAGCCAAGGCTGCTTAAATTTTTCTCACTTGCAACCTCTTTAGCCCAAGAAACTTTTATGTGACCCCAGTTATATGGCTCTGTAATCTGCAGTCAAACATTTACTAATAAGAACAAAGTTCATCAAAGACATTTGTCTGGAAACAGCTCTTTGGCATGAATGTAACTACAATGTATTATTAAAGATGAAGGTAAATTTGGGATGTGATTGTTTATATTCAAATGAAGAATTAGGTTTTGGGGAGATGGATCATGGGTAAAATGTTTGATGTGCAGGTGTGAGGACTTGCCTTTTCCTAGTGCCCATGGAAAACCTAGATGTGGTGGGTATGCTTTCAATCCTACCACTGAGGAGGCGGAGACAGGAGAATTCCTGGAGTTCACTCACTGGCCAGCCAGTCAGGCCAAATTAGTAAGCTTAAGTCCAATGAGAGCCCTGTCCCATAAAGTAAATAATTATAGAGGAAGACAAATAAAAATGGGTCTCTGGCTCCTGCACACATGAGCGTGTATGCACCCGTGCACAGGCACATGCGCACACGTACAGAATTGAGTCTTGGCAGAGTATTTGATACTGAAGGATAAAGAACATCTTCAATGCTTTTCAGACTTGATCAATATTTTGGTTTTATAATTGTTAATGCTGAGAACATGTTTCGTGTCAACGCTCCGTGCACAACGTTAAAAGTTCTTTTAGAAACTGTCAAAGATTTCGCCCTATTTCCAAGCCAAAAACCATTTAGTACCTCAGGAAGTAACTCAAACCACAGTTATTGAAATCACACATCCTAGCACAATGCTAAGCTTAACTCTGTGGTTAGATGCTAAGGAACGGCATTAGGGAAATGTTAAAAACCTTTGTTCTTTGTTATCAAACCATTTGTTACTACCAGAGCAGAGAACTTTGTATGTGCAGTTGAAAACCCTGCCAGTTATAACATAGAATATTCTGGAATGTGGGCTGAGGTGTTCCCAACAGTGGGTGTTGGTGTTGCATGCCTCATGCAAAATGTGCACACCTGTGTGTTCAAGGCTTCAGTGGTGTCGAGACACAGCATAGGTGAGCACTGCCAGCCAGGGACACCTCTGTTCACTACGCATTTACTTTTGAACTAATTGTTGAACTATTTAAAAGACTTGTTAGAGGTTTTGCTCCATCCCCCCTTCAGTGACATGACTGCTCCCCCAAGCCCCACCACGGGGACCAGGATTCATACTTTAAGAACCCATGCACAAGGCTGTCCACAGTCATAAAGAGTTGCATGAAACACTCTGCAAGAGTCTGTCACAATTGAAAAGCCATCCTGGGGCTGGAGAGATGGCTCAGCGGTTAAGAGCACTGACTACTCTTCCAGAGGTCCTGAGTTCAAATCCTAGCATCCACATGGTGGCTCACAACCATCTGTAATGGGATCTGATGCCCTCTTCTGGTGCGTCTGAAGACAGCTATAGTGTACTTACATACAATAAATAAATAAATCTTTAAAAAAGAAAAGAAAAGCCATCCTTTCATCTTAGGAAAAGGACACAGAAACAAAAGCAAGCAACCCAAGGATGTCTTTGTAGAGATGGAGGTCAGCGGAGGGACAGGTGGGAAGCAGAGGCAGCCTCTCGCTGGCTGCCAAGCAGGCAGATCTGTGGCAGAGGGATGATTTCGAAGGCAGAAGGTAAGACACCAGTGCCTCTGATGCTCGCTACATTCAAAAGAAGGAACACCAGAGAGAATGTGCTCCTGTGAGTGGGTGGTTAAAACTGACAGGGGACCCACCGACAAGAGAAGCTGTCACCAGACTTTGGAAGTTGGGAGCGTTTACAGACACAACATCGGAGTGCGGCGGATGTCTGCTGTCAGAATACAGCTGCATCCTTGCCGAATCTGAAGTCGGGGTCTAACACACATTTTGTTCATTAAAGAAATTCCATTTTGGTATAAAGAGGCTGCCAGTTCAGAAACTTCAAGTTGGCATTCCTGTCATGTCCGTGGTCCCCGTTGTCCCGCAGGGTCTTTTGGTGCTTTCTCTTTGCTCTGTATCTCCAATCCCTATCCTATCATTCTTTAGCTTATGTCCCTTTTGGGCGTTAATGTCTCATTGGCCCTAAATTCTTTTTATTAATCAGATCAAAGCTTTGCAGAGTCTGTTGCTAGCTAGTACTTAGCATTTTCTCAGTGTTTTGGGAATCAAACCAAGCAGCTGATTGGAGGTCCCTCCTGGTGACAGCATGTGCTGGCCTTGATTCAGTGGCTTTATGGCACTGGGGTCACCTTCTCAGGACGCTCTGGGCCTTTTCTGTATTTGCACAGTCTCATAGTCACAGAAGGACTGCTGTGTCTCTAGATGTTCATCCTTTTTTCTGGATAGAAGAAAGCCAAAAGGTTAAGGGCCTTGTCTTTATCAAGAGTTGACTCAGGAGGCTTGGCTAGAGGATGCTCTCCTCAGTGGTTAGGAGAGCTTCCTGTTCTCACAGAGAACCCAGGTTCGATTCCCAGCACCTGCACTGGGCAGCTTATAACCTCCTGTTACTCCAGTTCAAGTGGATCTGTCTCCATCTTCTGGCCAGTTTGGGTATTGCATGCATATGGTGCATATACACAGACATATATATGCATAATAAAATGAATCTTCAGAGTTGATTTAAGTACATTATATACATTAGCTTAGAACAGTGGCTGGGGTGTACTTTATTTTTCTGTAGACACACATGTCATTGGTTTTAGTCATGAACACTTACCTCGATGCACACATATAGGTACCTGTATTTATATTCATATATTACAGCCTCCTACCTCTGCATGTCAAGAATGTGTGGACTGGCTTGGTGATATGAGGATTGTCTTTGACATTGATTTACTCTGCCCCTCTATCCGTGTGATCATTGGTTAGCACTGCCTTCTCTGTCACCCAGGCAGAAGCTAGATAGATCATTCTATATTAGAAAACTCACAGAAATCATTTTTTTTTCATTTTTGAAATTTTCATACATGTCTATAATGGGGTTTGATTAAATCCACCTCCTTCCCTCCAACTCCACCTCATTCTCTCTCTGCTTTTTCTCTCCCCACTTTATGTCTCTCTGCCACCATCTAAAAACCACTAAGTGTTTCCTCTGTGCGCGTGGGTGTGGGACCATCTACTGGAACATGGGCAACCTCTCAGGGGCTGCATGACTGAAGGAAACTGGCTCGTCTTCCCCTAGCAGTCAGGGATAGCAGAACAGCTTCTCAGCAAGTAATGAGACCTCGTGAGTTCCTCCCCCTCCCCCATCTGGGATTTTTGCCCTGCTTGAGCTTGGACAGGTCTTGCATGCATGTGCTGTGCTAGCTGATGTGTTTGTAAAAAGATAAAGAGAGGAGGGGATATGTTTTGTGAATGTGTGGTAAGGTGTGGGGGAAGGGAGTGTCTCAGTGAGCCCATGCTGAGGCATCCCTTCCCCCTGAGGGCCAGCCTTATGGATGTATAGTATAGAATAGAGTTTATTCAGAGAGGAGAATCAAGAGGGTAGAAGAGGCAGAGAAAGGCAGAGAGAGAGAGAGAGAGAGAGAGAGAGAGAGACAGAGAGACAGAGAGACAGACAGAGAGACAAAGACAGAGGCAGAGATACAGAGACACAGAGAAAGAGACAGAGAGAGAAAGAGAAGAGAAGTAGAGGCTGGCCATTAGCGAGGGGGTTAAGGAATGGGGAGAGAGGGGTCAGGAAGGCAAGAGCAAGAGGGAGAGGAGGGGGCAAGCAGCCCCTTTTATAGAGAGTCAGGCACACCTGGCAGTTGCCACGTAATTGTGGGTGGAGCTTAGAGAGAATGCTAACACTAGCCACTGAGTTGATCTGTGCAGCAGCAGAATACCAGTTCACTGCACTCCCCCAGTGCCTCTAGTGCTTACGGTTTTGATGGCTCCTTCCCCACCACGATCCCCAAGCCTTGCAGGAGAGAATGTTACACAGATGTCTCATTATGGCTGAGCAACTCACCAGTCACTGAGTCTCAGCTCCTCGACCAGTTTTGGGTTTCAATGTTACTCACTCTCTGTCTATAAAAGGAAGCTTCTCTGGTGAGGGTGGGGAGATGCATTGATCTGTGGATATGAAGCTGAGAGCGTAGGGGGCTGTTTGATGCTACATCCATTTAGTGGAATAACAGAAGTAGGTTCTTTCCTACTACATAATGTGCTATTATGTTGCTAATAGTTACCTAATATGCTACTATGTTACTAATAGTTACATAATATGCTATTATATGTAAGGCACATGACCTAGTTAGCCATGGGTTCTTGGCTCTGCTAACAGGGCCAGGAATGAGTTCCATCTTGTGGAGCAGAGCTTAAATCCAATCTTACAGGGTTTGCATAAGAAACACATAGAGTGGAAGGAAAAACCCAGAGCGTTAAAAAGGTAAATTAGATATTCATACCCTCAGTATGATTGATATTTTTACAGAGCATTTGCTAACTTCTTGCGGGGAAGTCTGGTAGAGGAAAAACCAGGCTAGAAAGGTTGGGAGTCAAAGTCTGGGGATTCCTATGACCTCGTGGCTGATTGGGATTCTTGGAATGGGTGAATTTCTTAAAGTTAGACATTTATGGCAAAGGAAATAGTAGCAACATGGTCTACATCTCAAAGAGGGCAGGCCTTAGTCTCTGATTTCACAAAAGGCTTTAAAACATGTTAAAGTGCTTCGTTTCCCACTGAGGTCAGACCAAACAGACCTCTGCTACATATGTGCCAGGGGCCTTGGACCGGCCCTTGTATGCTCCTGGTTGGTGGCCCAGTCTCTGGAGCTCCCTGGGGGTCCATATTAATTGAGACTGCTGGTCTTCTTATGAGGTTACCCTCTCCTTCAGCTTCTTCAGTCCTTCTTCTAATTCAACCATAGGAGTCCCCGACTTCAGTCCAATGGTTGGGTGTTAAATATCTGTGTCTGTCTCACTTAGTAGCTGGTAGGGCCTCTCAGAGGACAGCCATGCCAGGCTACTGTCTGTAAGCCCAACATGGCAAAGATAATAGTGTCAGGCCTTGGTGCGCCCCCCTGGCCTCCCTCCTCAACATGAGATGGATCTCAAGTTGGACCGGTCATTTGGATTGCCCTTCCTTCAGTCTCTTCTCCATTTTTGTCCCTGAAGTTCTTTTAGGCAGGAACAATTTTAGGTCAGATACTTTGACTGTGTGCGTTAGAAACTCCATCCTTCCACTTGAGGCCCTGTCTATCTACTGGAGGTAGAAACGTCCAGTTCCCTCTTTCCAATGTTGGGCATTCTGGCTAAGGTCACCCCCATTGAGCCCTGAGAGGCTGCAAAGGGGGAGAGGAATGGGATGTGGAATTGTGGGAGGGAGCTGGGAGGGGGGTAATGCCTGGAATAAAATAAAATAATGCAAAAAAAAAAACATGTTAAAGTGCTTAGAAGACCAGTGCTGAGAAAAGCCAGCACTCAGCTGCAGAAGACATCAGCACGAGAAGACTCTGGGACTAGCTCCCAGGCATTATAAATCAAGAAGAGTCTAATCAGAGGGCCCACTAGTCAAGCTGTGAATACATCCACCCATCCACTCACCAAGTCTTTCTCTAGCATCTTCTTGTTCCGAGGCAGAGGTAAAAGGAACTAGACAAGTAATTTGCCTGCCTCACTAATGTCTCGTACAGGAGGGACTGTAAGAATAAAAATCTTGCCTTTACATTTGTTCATTTATTTATTTTTTGGGTATTGGTAGATGTTGTTTTCAATGCTACAGCATACCTGTAGAGGTCAGAGGATGACCCATGACTCTCTCTGTATATCATATGGATCCAGGGTTTGAACTCAGGTCATCATGCTTGACAGCAAGCCCCTTTTCTGGCTGAACCATCTCACTGGTCCTCAATCATAGTTTTAATGATAAGGTTGAGTCTGAGAAAATATGTCCCCTACCCTTGCCCACTTGCTTAGGAAAAGACTCTGGACTTTTTGGGTCAAGAATGATCTGGAGTCTTTATTTTATTTTATTTATTTTATTTTTTAATATTTTTATTTTCTATATTCTTTGTTTACATTCCAAATGATTTCCCCTTTCCCGGATCCCCCCTCCCCATATGTCCCATAAACCTTCTTCTCTCCATCCTTTCTCCAATCACCTCCCTCCTTTTTCTCTGTCCTTATATTTTTAAAAATCTCTTCTGCAATGTATACTGCAGTAGCAAAAAGTATACCCAGCCACTCATTAAAATAAATAATAATGAATATGTCCCCATAGCAATATTTATTCAGTAGATGGACAATGTAGGGTCTTTCTCCTGGGGAATATTTTATAAGCAGATCTGTGACCTCGAGCAAGCAGGATGTCCTTGAGTCACAATGTCTTCCTCTGGGTGATGGGAAGAGTCGTTCCTTGCCTCCCAGGGATGCCTTGAAGCTGTTGACAGGCAGGAAGGAATGGCATGGTGTTACAGTGCAAACGAAATCACAGTTACATCCAGCTACATCCAGCTGAGGGCGAAGAGAGCAGGTGCTGGCAGGTGTAATTAGGAGAGAAAATTATTACCATCCGTTTTGCAAACAGATGTGGTGGCCCCGGGGTTCTGTTATGGCTGGGAGCCTTGGGTTTATCTATAATTGAGACTGGCATCTTGTATTAGGCAGTAACAAAATACCACAGGCAAGGGAGCTTAAGCAATGGGATTTTATTCCTCACCTTTCTGAAGGATGAGAACTCCAAGATCAAGGTGCTGGTGAGGCGTATTTCTTTCTGATGGTTCTTCTCTTAGCTGGTGGATGATGTCGCAAGGTGCCCACCGGCCTTTCTTTACATTTCCTGACTACGAATGGCTCTCTCTAGAAGGTATATCTGCCCCTCTTGACATCACAAAATGGCATTGTTATCTACAAAGTTCAACTCTCAAAAACTGCACAGTCAGGGCTGGAGAGATGACTCAGTGGTTAAGAGCACTGGCTGGTCTTCCAGAGGACCAAGGTTTCATTCCCAGCACTCACATGGCAGCTCACAACTGTCTGTAACTCCAATTCCAGGGGATCTGACACCCCTACATCAGTGCACATAAAATAAAATTAAATAAAAATTTAAAAACTGCATAGTTGATTTACAGAAGAAATCTCTGTCTCTCTGTTTCTCTGTCTCTGTCTCTCTGTCTCTGTCTCTCTCTGTCTCTCTCTCTGTGTCTCTGTCTCTGTCTCTCTCTCTGGTTTAAGTGAATTAACATTTTATGATGGGAGGCATTCATAACTGCCCTGGGGTACAAATGGCCAATATGCTGAGGGTTAGACATGCCTGCTGGTGTGTCTTCCTTTCCAGGGATAATCTTATTTAAGCTTAAAGTTTTCTTATGGGCCCCAACTACAGAAACAGCTATATTGTGGAACTTGGAGCTTCATCTTTTGAGCTTGGGGGAGTGGGACGTGTCTCAAATAGTCTTGAGTGAGATTTCCACTTTACTTAGGCAATATGTGAGTTTAGCCCAGTCCCGTTTTAAAAGTTCTTTCCGAGCCTGAGGGAGGCAGGTTGGTTCTTGCTTTACCTGGAGGAGTCCCTGGGACCCACAATCTCCAGTCTGACTTCCAACCCCAGCTTTACAGACTATAGACACATAACCACAACCTCAGGGCACAAATATAAGTCCTTAGAGGGGGATGGCTCAGTGGCTTAGAGAAGTTATTCCTCTTGCAGAGGACCTGAGTTTGTTTCTAGGAAACTTCTAACTCCAATTATCCTAGGGAGTCCAGGTCTCAGGGCTCCTGTGCACCAACTCACACAGAGACACATCAATAAAAATAAAATGAATCTTAAAGATATAGAAATAAGTCCCGACTTTTTAAAAGACATATTCAGTTTCGAAACTGCTAGTATCTGTGGGTGTGGGAACTTTTTCTTAGAAATGGAGCCTCAATGTAGGACTCAAGTACTTTGAGAGGGTCCACCTGGGACCTAGGGTGGGGCTTGAATGCACCAATCACTGTTCTTATGAAAAGGGGGAACAGAAGACACATAGAAAATAGAACAAGGGGCCATGTGGAGATGAGGATGCTCTTACCAACCAAGTGACACCTGGAGGCGTCAGACACTGTGAGTGGCAACCCTTTCTCTCTTCTAGTCTCCTGGCAGAGTCTGGCCTCACCAGATCTCAGACTTCTGTCTTCTAGAACTCTGAATCCGTTTCTGTGTGTTTTAATCCATTAGGTTTGTGGTAGTTTGTCGTGGCAGCCCTGCGAAGCTTGTCCGAGCTCTCTCATGCCCTTTGTGCCTAGGCAGGGAAAGGATATCCTGAAGTCTGTTGTAAGGAGGGCTGAGAAGGCAATTGTGGGTTTGCAGCCAGTGCTTTCTTCCACCCGGTGTTAAAACACGTTTCATAAGCAACACAGCCCTTAGTCTGAGTGACAGGCATGGACCAAACTGCTTATGGTGTGTACTAGTCTCAGCACTCAAGCCTAGGAAGGGAGGCTGCCGTGTCAAACAGACTAGGAAGGAGGGCCTCGGTTCCGACACCACACAGTTGGGCTTGGCAGGTTCACTACGGGAAAGAATAAGAAGTCCCACGAAACAACAGACGAGGATATAATTTCCAGAATCCTGCTTCCTGCTACCTTCTTTTAGCATCTCAAGATGTAAGTTCTCAAGTGCTTTCTCTCAGGTTTGCCCAGAAAGATTCAACTTCCTCTTCTTCAGACAGATTTTTTTTTAAAAAATAAAAGTTTCTTGGTGAATTCTTCTGAGGTGACTTAGTTGTGTGTGTGTGTGCACATATGGGTGAGGGTTTGTATGTACATGTGCGTGAGGGGTGTGTGCAGATGTGTGAGAAAGGAAATGTGCACGTGTGTGAGGTAGCGTGTACATCCATCCAATTATCCACCTGTCCACTTGGCTATCTGTTTATCCATTTATCTGTCTGACCATCATTCATCTGTCTACCTATTCATCCATCCATCCATCCATCCATCCATCCATCCACCCATCCATCCTTCCATTCAAACATTCATCTAAACATCCATCCATCTTTTCATCCATTTCTTGTCCATTCATTCATCCACCTATCTGTTCAACCATTTGTCTATCTGTCATCTGTCCACCATCCATCCATTTTTATGTCTATTCATATACCCAACTATTTATTTGTCTGTTCATCTGTTGATCCATCAATCTATTAATCTAGTGATTGATCAATCCATCTATTCATCTGTCCATCCATCTATCTATCCATTACCCATCAACCTACCCATCTATCTGTTCATCCATACATCTACCCATCAAAACATGTTTGCCCAACTATTTATCTACCCATTATCCCTTCATCTATCTGTTCATCTATTGTCTATCATCTTTCTACTCATCCATCCATTTCTCTATACATCAATCTACCTACTGACTTAATTATCTGCCTATTCTTTATCCATCCATCAACCTTCCACCTGTCCATCTATTATCCATCCATACATCCCCCTATCTGCTCACCTGTCTATTATATATCCACCTATTCATTTCTCTGTCCATCCTTCCATCCAGTGGCCTGACTGCGGAGCTGGCCATCAGGTGCCCCCTCTCACTCACTGTGGTCACCAAGCATCGGGCAATTCACAGTAACTATCCCAGAAGGTGTATTCGTATTTGAATGAAGTTGTCATCGTGGGCTCAGGTCTCAGTCATGTTGTCCCCAGTGCTGCCATCAGCCTGTTTTAGACTTTAATCACATAGGTGCCTTTGCTTGCTAGTTCTGTGTTAACTGGAAGTTGTGTTAGATTTTAATTTAGCGCAAACAGGCTGAGATTCTCCCCCTCCGCCCAAGACAATGAAGAAACACTCTTAAGAGGTTGCAGTTGTAATTAAGGGAGTGCTAAAGGGTAGAAAGGGGATTAGAGAAAATGCGTGTAATTATACACAGTGTAGGAGCCTGCTGTGTGGATAAAACAGCACCCCCAACCCCCTGCATAAGGAGCACAGGAAAGAGGTTTTCCTGGAAACCAGGCTGGCTCAAACCTCCTGTGGCTTTGGCCTAAGGTTTAGAGTTCTCTCTGCTGCATCTATCTCCTAGGGCTTTCTTTAAGCCTATGTGTTTCCCTTATCTTGGACCTGTTTTTCTCATGAGCCCTGCTCCTTTCTGTCAGCCAGTGCCCAGTTCTGTCTGACACCCTGTCGTGAGAAGGACCATGTATGTCCCTTGGATCCTCGGATTCATACCCCAGACTCAGAGCCCTAAGTGGTGTTTTATAGATGCCTATTCTCAAATTTCCACCTGATCAGCCTCTTGAGGGGGTGGCAGAGAGCTCAGGGTTCCAACAAAACACCCCAGTGTGATGGAGTCTTTTTTCTCTACCAAATATGGAGCTGTGGGTAGCACTGACTCAAGTGTCCTGTACTCTACTGTGTCATGACCTAACTCTACCCGAACACTGGCACAATTAATGATCATTCCTCTGCCTCTCTTTTCACTTCCTCTGATGTCAGCTTCCCATTACACACCTGCAGCATGGGAGTCAGATTTCATCTCAGTGACCTGCCTAGTGGTGACTTTGGGAAAGCCATTGCCTGTCTTTGGAATAGATGTTCAACTGGTACCCTCTACTGGGCATTATTCTTGTTTTGATGCTCACATGGGATGCTCTGTTTCTAAACATCTTCTGGATTTTATAGGACTACTGGTATTCTTTCCTCTCCCCCTCTCCCTCACTCCCTCTCTCCCTCCTTCCTCCTCCTCCTCTCTCTCTCCTTCCCTCCTTCCTTTCTCTCTCTCCTCTCTCCTTCCTTCCTCTCCTTCTTTCCTTCCTCTTTCCTTCCTTCTTTCCTTCCTTCTTTCCTTCCTTCTTTCCTTCCTTCTTTCCTTCCTTCCTTCTTTCCTTCCTTCCTTCCTTCCTTTCTTTCTTTCTTTTCTTTCTTTCTTTCTTTCTTTCTTTCTTTCTTTCTTTCTTTCTTTCTTTCTTTCTTTCTTTCTTTCTTTCTTTCTTTCTTTCTTTCTTTCTTTCTTTCTTTCTTTCTTTCTTTCTTTCTTTCTTCTTCCTCTTAAGACAGTATGTAATCATGGTTGGCTTAGAACTCACTCTATAGACCAAGCTGGCCTCAAATTCACAGAGCCCTGCCTACCTCTGCCTCTTCTTCTCAAGTGCTGGGATTAATAGTGTGCACCCCCAGGCCTGGCCATCTGATTTTTTTTTTTTCTGAGATTCCTCCAATCCCTGTCTACTCAGCATTGCCACAATCACATCCTTTAATGTGTGTGCCTTTATACAGGTATCTCCTGACCTATGGGAAGTTGAGAAGTTGGATCTTATTGCTTAACTTTATAGAAGAGATTGTTGGCTGTGGTCATTAAAGAAGGCGGTGACAGCAGCCGGGTCTCTTGACTCTTAGTTCAGGGAGGGTCTTTCACATTGGCCTGTTCCACCCACCTACCACTCAGGTATAGGACTCTTCGGGGAAGAATTCAGGCTTCCCTTCAGTTCTCATTAATTGAGTGAGCGTGTCTGCTGCTTTGATGCTACTTGGAAAAGCAGAGGCTGAGGCGATGGCTCAGTTTGGTTAAGTGTTGGCCACATAAGCAGAAGGACCTGAGTTTGATCCCTGGAAACAGACGTAAGAAAGCCAGCCATGCTAGTATATGCTTGTTGTTCTGGGAGTGAGCGGACAGAGACATGGAAATCCCTGGGGCTCACTGGCTCAGTGATCTTTAAGCCTATGAGAGATTCTGTCTCCACAAACAAGATGGATGACACAAAAGGTTTACTCTCTGGCTTCCACACACATGTACTCACATGTGCATGTGAAGAAATGCACACAAAAGCGCACACACACAAAGCGAAGACCCTTTGGGCTGGCATTTGTTTTTCCTATAGGACCCAAGACACCAAGGACATTGGTGTCCTTAGGACCCTCTGGGTACACTTGCTTTGGCAATGTCCTGGTTTGCTTTTCTGTTGCTATGATAAAATACTAGCCAAAAGCAATTTGGGGATGAAAGTGTTTTTTATTTTTTGTTTTTGTTTGCTTGTTATTATTTATAGCTTGTAGTCCGTCATGAAGGGAAATCAGGGAAGAAACTCAAGACAGGAGCCTGGAGGCAGGAACTGAACTGGAGGCTAGGGAGGAAGGCTGCTTTTTGGTTTATTTTAGGTTCTTATTCATCCATCTTTCTTATACAGCCCAGGACCACCTAGGGATGGGACCTAGCCCACAGTGGGCTGCACTCTCCTGTATCAATTAACAACAATAACAATCAAGTCCTACAGATACACCACAGTCCAATCTGATGGAAGACATTCCGTCATTCAGAAATTGAGGTTCCCTTTTCCCAGGTGACTCTAGGTTTGTGTCTAGCAAGAAAGAGAAACCCCAGCACCCAGCTGTGGGAGCCCAGCGTGGGGCTTCTTCACAAGTACACCCGCTAGGAGGAGGAGGAAGGTTCGGCACTTAAGTAATGACTGGGGCTCTGCAGGAAGTCTCCACCCCTCAGCCCCCGCCTCTTCCTCCTTGCCACTCTGCCAGCAGAAATGCCCAGCAACTGCTTCTTAGGTCCTGATTTCTCCTTTCTGGAAACAAGCTGTGCAGAGGTTAGAGTCTCTTAACCCTGCTTCTAAATTGTTTTCCAGGAGACAGCTCGTTGGCTCGGCGTGGACCATTGCTCACATCTACACCAGTCACCGGTGACTAGAAAATGCTGACTGGGTTCCTTGTCACTGTTGCCATGGTGACGGGGAGCAGAGGAGGAAGGTCTCCACAGTTGCTCCTAACATCATAATTGGATGGCTTTCCCCACCCCTCCACAGTCTTTGAGATCTTAATATACTCTAGGCAGTAGGGGAAGTCATGGCAAAGATGGGGACCATGGATTCTGCATCCGTGGCTTTACACGGCCCAGTTCTTATTCTCTGCAGAACACCTGCATGCGTAGGGAGCAGACTGCATCCCCTACTTTATATCTTTGCCGGGGGGGGGGGGTAGACCTCCAGCTTCCCTATGGGTAACCTTTAGTTTCCTTGGTCAGTTAATGTCATTTTATTACTCCCAGCCTCTGGTGTGAAGGGCTTTGTCCTGGACACTGGGTGGAGGTAGCTGCTACTCTAAACAGTTCCCCTCATCTCTGCAGTCCTGTGGATGGCAAGCCCAGCCCTTCCCTGGAAGTCAGCTTTGATCTCTGAGGCCTGTCCTGTTTATATTGCTCAAGAATTGGCAAAGAGCCGACTTGTGACACTCTTTAGCGCCTTGTGGCCAGCACATTACCACAGTCTAAATATAGCCACAGAGAGTCAGGGAGCTGGGCTGATTTCAGAGTTATATAGTGCACAACCTGAGGTTGAATGCTGTTATCTAAATTAGAGCCCGTGTCTTTGCTGGTTTTTGAGTGAAGTTCACAACTGCCCTGCGGCTTTAAAAACGGAGAGAAACCACGCTGGCTCGGAGTAAACTGTGGTTAGAGTTAGGTTCCTACTCAGAATCTAGAGTACACAGGAGGCCAGGCCTCAGCATGGTGACCCCAGAGCCTTGTGGACCTGGGGGTAGAAGCTAAGATGAAGTCCTCCAGAAGCCACAGACGATCGTCTGCAGCCCTGAGACTGATCAGAGCTTTTTAATAAAAATTTTATTCATGGTTATGTAACGTTTAATTTTTCCACGTGTCCTGTAGATGTTGTCTATTCATACGTGCATGTGCATGCCTTCTACATGTGTGAGGGCACATCACATGTGCATGTGAGGACATGCATGTGCAGGCTGGGGGTTGATGTTGGGAATCATCCTCCATCACGTTCCTGTCTTATTCATTGAAGCAGGGATCTGTCAATCCAAACAGAGAGCTCAGTAGTATGACCGGTTTCACTAGCCAGCTTGCTCTGGGACCCCAGTCTCTGCCTTCTGAGGCTGGAATCTAGTGGCTGTCCTCTATGCCCACCTAGCGTTTGTGTGTAGTTCTGGGGCTCTGACCTCCAGTCTTTACACTTGTACAGTAATCAGCTTTGATCACTGAACCATCTCCCTGGCCCCTACATAACATATTTGTGAGGGATTTGGAAATCAATGGTGCTATAAATCCATCTTTAATCCGTAAAGCTTCATTTTGGAGTTAGGAGATGGAATGAGGTCGAGGGTCCATTGTGCAGGTGTGCTGCGAAGACTAGCTTAGCACCCAGGATGGGAGCCCTGGCACCGGAGAGCTTCTGTCCCCATCCTTACCCTGTTGCTTAGCAACACCATGATTCCGGACAAATCACTGACTCCTCTTCTTAGCTCCCATCTCATCATTTGGTCCGATGGGGACACAGATAGTCACCCTCCAGTGGGGTTATCTCAGGATTAAATAACATGTTAATGAAATAAATGCATTTCATTGACAGAAATCACTTGTCACAGTACCTGGTTCTCATGTAATATTTAAGAAAAATATTAACTATGTTTAGTTATGTTCATTAGGCAAATGACTGTTCTATGTGTACAATTAGTTATTTATTTTTCTTTACTGTGTTCTTTTGGTCGCCTGATTAGATCCATGAGCCTTAAGAACTGTCTTTCTAAAAATTCCTCCTCTAGAATCCTCCAGGTATTTGTGTTCTCTCTCTGAACACAAACACATGCTATATTATTATTATTATTATTATTGAAACAGGGTCTCACTTTGTAGCACTGGCTGGTCTGGAACTCATAGAGCTGGGCCTACTTTTGCCTCCTGGGTGCCGAGATTACAGGTCTACCCCATCACACCTGTCTAAACACTTTATTTTGAACTGTTTGAGAGTGAGTCACATATACAATGGCCCCTTTTCTGTAGATATTTTTATGAAGTCATGGTTGTGTGAATGAGACTTAGCTTCCAGCAGGTGGCGGTGTTCCAGGAGTCTTGGGGAGGTGGAGCCTTGCTGGGTAGAGATCTGTCAATCAAACAATCAAACAAGAACTCAATCACGTGACTAGTCTCTCTAGCCCCTTGACCACTGTCTCTTCCTTCTGAAGCTGGAATTAATGGCTGTCCTCCTGCCTGACTTGCCTGGTGCCATACCTTCCTCTCTAGTACTATAAGCCAAAATAAAACCTTTTTTTCCCCTCTTAGGTTGCTTTTTGTTGGGGGTATTTTATCATAATAACAAGAAGGTAACTCATATCCAGGGTTTCCCTGGAGTTCTTGCGTGCACAAAGAGATATTTCAATGCCCAATGATCTCATCTCCAAAGCTTTCTCTGCATTTTATCATTTGTCTGCTTGTGGCCGTTGAAGCCAGCCAAATTATTTTTCCAGTCTGAGGCCCTAGTCCAGGATGCCTGTGTCCTGTCCTTAATCGATGACACTTTCCCAGCTTTTATCTTTCTGACACACTTGTAAAGTCCACTCGCTCTGCCAAATGCCTCCTGGCTGGCTTTATCTCACACGTCTCCATTCCGGGTTCATTTTATACTTAAAAGTAGCACTGTGTCCCTTTCAAGATCCAACTCCCGTTCCCTCAGGAGTGATGGCGGCTTTGATCACCAGGATAAGGTGGGGGTGTTCCGGGGTCTGCACCTCAATGCTGCTGTGGTTTCATTTGGACATCATTAGTTCTCCTGCGCTGAGACATTGTTACATATTGTAAATAACCAGTTTCTTAGACTTTTGAGTCAGGCACAGAATCCATTAATGATTCTCACCCGGGACAATTAAGGCATATAAACGATGGCTGCCAGGTGGTCGGGGTTCTAATTTCATGGTTCCTTTTGCATTTATGAGTTGGCATGTCACCCCTAGGACCTAGCTTCCTTCTCCGCTGTTTGTTTAATCATAGTGGTGTGGATTCAGGAACCAATTTTATTCCATAGATTATAATTGGCTGCTATGATTGTTTACAGGGATGCTAAATTGTCCCAGGTCGGCAACAGCCAACGCTTCACGGTGTCTCCTGTGTCCCTTTTGACATTTCTGTTGTTTGAGCACTTAGTTACCTCCTGGCTGCTGGAGATATTTTAGGCTCCTGCTCTCAGCTTCCCTCTGCCTATCAATCCAGCATTTCTCCACGGAGCGCTGTTATCTTCTTATTTCAGAGGATGGTATTTAGAGCTTAAAGCCCAGCACGTGGCATGTTGATTGCTGAATGAGTCTGGTGTTTGCATCTTCGGCCTCTCGGAGAACTGAAGTGAGGAAAAGCCTCATGTATACACACACACTTACAGGGCCCCTACTGTATACACATAAACATCCATCCAGCCCGGCACGTGAGTTCTTATCAGTCTTCCCCAATCTACTTCATGCTCAGAGGTCCCATTCCACTTTCAGACCCACCTTTCGAGTGGTAGGAACCGTGAGTCTCGTTACCCAGTGCCCCGAAGTGGTTTCAGGGGCTAGCCTGTTTGCCCAGGCTGTGGAAGACATCGTTAATCCGGGCTCAGGGTGTGTTTGCATCACTTTTGAATCTTTCCTCTTGTGGTCAGTGTGTCAGGAAGTTACTGCAACTGCTGGTAACAGCTTTGTGCATTGGCAGAACCTCATTCATGCTGCTTGTCAAGGTCAGGGCTGATGCAGGGCTCTGCCCTGTCTGCTCCCTGGGGCCTCGCTGACAGCGGGGTTAGTCTCTCTCCCATCCTCCAGTCATTTATTAATCATTTCTCTATTTATCCATCTGTCATCTATCTATCTATCTATCTATCTATCATCTATCAATCTATATATGAATCATCAATTATCTATCATCACTCTCATTTATCTATCATCCATGTAATCATTGTCATTCTGTCATTTATCAATGTATCAGCCTGTGTATCTGTCATCTATCTGACTATCATCTATTTATTTATTGATCAATCTATCATCTATCTATGTAATCTACCTACATCTATCTACATGTATCCCTCTGTCAATCTATCATGTCTATTTATCTCTGTATCTGTGATATATCTATATACCTATCATTCTAAATTTCTATCATCTATTATCTACATTTTTATTATTCTGTATATTGCTCTATCAGTCTATCTATCCATCTATCTATCTATCTATCTATCTATCTATCTATCTATCTATGATTCTATCAACTATTATCTATTTTCTAATAGACAGCAGTTCTATCATCTATCCCATCTATCTATCTATCTATCTATCTATCTATCTATCTATCTATCTATCTATCATCCCTCTAACATCATCATCTCCATCTCTCTGTAGTTGATTTTGATGGTATTTGTTGGCTCCCTTGTTGCTTTTACAGAGCAGAAGAGCTTCTGCTGGTCTTATGCCACCATTTTTTCTCTTGTCCCTCTGTTCAACACTGAAGAAAATGCTTTCCTGAGAAGACTGTACATACACGTTAATGTAAAGGCTAAACCTTCTGCAGCCAGAAGCTGAGGTGCACGTCTCTGGACAGATGCTGATGCTGTGTCTTATGATGTTGCTGTGATGTTGAACATGGCGATTTATCATTCAGTAGTGCTGAGGGCTGGGACAGTGGAGGGCTTTGGAAGTGTGGAGAGGATGGTACAGAAATCTAAGGTGCTCGTGAAAGAGTCGAAATGTGGAAACACAGCTACTAAGCTGCTTGCGATCGGGCTGTAAGTCAAGGCCAGCTCTTTGAGAACTAGAGAGGAAATTCAGAGAGAGAGAGAGAGAGAGAGAGAGAGAGAGAGAGAGAGAGAGAGAGAGAGAGAGAGAGAGAGAGAGAATACTGCCATGGCCATGAGACGGGTGAAGAGGGAGGCCAGAGGAGCAAATCTTCGTAACAGAAGGGATATCAGGCTTCTATAAGGTTTTAGAGGTGGCGGGATATTTCTATCACATGATTTAGCGGCAGGAGGGGTGGAGGAGCTGGGTTTGTAGGGAGTGAGGGAAGTCCTGAGCAAGTGTGAGTTGTTGACATTGGTACAGCCACATCGAGGAGCCTAGTGCATCAGCTTTATGGAGACCCCAAACCTTCCTCCAGTGAGGCTTGGGGATGGGGGATGGCAAAGCTTTCATCCAGTCTGAGTGCAAATGCTGGCAGTGTGGGCTGAGAACGCCCACCATAGCTCTCTCCCCCTAATATTTATGGTCTGAAGACGGCTCTCCTATGGAGATCAAGATGAGCTAAACTCACACTCTTACTTGTATACAATAAATGCAATAAATGCGCTGAGCTTCCAGGGTGCTGTGGCATCTCCATTAGAGAGCCTGGTCTGCCTGATCCCAGCTTTTCTATCAGTGTATGTTTGTCTTTTCTTTGTTCAAGACACAGTACAATCAGGGACTTCCCAAGAATGGCCACCATCTTAAAGGGGCAGGCCTATGTTCTATAACAGAGACCAAACATTCAAGCATGTGAAACCGTTGTGGTAATTTTGTAATCCTAACAGGAGTCCAGGTGGCAGGAGGCTGTTAGTCACTCCTCCATTGTGGCTCGGCCCTGCACCTGTTTGCTCACCTGTGGCACAGTCCAGCACCTGTTTGCTCACCTGTGGTACAGGCCAGCACCTGTTTGCTCACCTGTGGTACAGGCCAGCACCTGTTTGCTCACCTGTGGTACAGGCCAGCACCTGTTTGCTCACCTGTGGTACAGGCCAGCACCTGTTTGCTCACCTGTGGTACAGGCCAGCACCTGTTTGCTCACCTGTGGTACAGGCCAGCACCTGTTTGCTCACCTGTGGTACAGGCCAGCACCTGTTTGCTCACCTGTGGCACAGTCCAGCACCTGTTTGCTCACCTGTGGTACAGCCCAGCACCTGTTTGCTCACCTGTGGTACAGGCCAGCACCTGTTTGCTCACCTGTGGTACAGACCAGCACCTGTTTGCTCACCTGTGGTACAGGCCAGCACCTGTTTGCTCACCTGTGGTACAGGCCAGCACCTGTTTGCTCACCTGTGGTACAGGCTAGCACCTGTTTGCTCACCTGTGGTACAGGCCAGCACCTGTTTGCTCACCTGTGGCTCAGCCCTGCACCTGTTTGCTCACCTGTGGTACAGCCCTGCACCTGTTTGCTCACCTGTGGTACAGGCCAGCACCTGTTAGCTCACCTGTGGTGCAGGCCAGCACCTGTTAGCTCACCTGTGGTGCAGGCCAGCACCTGTTTGCTCACCTGTGGTACAGGCCAGCACCTGTTAGCTCACCTGTGGTACAGGCCAGCACCTGTTAGCTCACCTGTGGTACAGTCCAGCACCTGTTTGCTCACCTGTGGTACAGGCCAGCACCTGTTTGCTCACCTGTGGTACAGGCCAGCACCTGTTAGCTCACCTGTGGTACAGCCCTGCACCTGTTTGCTCACCTGTGGTACAGCCCAGCACCTGTTTGCTCACCTGTGGTACAGCCCAGCACCTGTTTGCTCACCTGTGGTGCAGCCCAGCACCTGTTTGCTCACCTGTGGTACAGGCCAGAACCTGTTAGCTCACCTGTGGTACAGTCCTGCACCTGTTTGCTCACTTGTGGTACAGGCCAGCACCTGTTAGCTCACCTGTGGTACAGGCCAGCACCTGTTAGCTCACCTGTGGTACAGTCCAGCACCTGTTTGCTCACCTGTGGCACAGCCCAGCACCTGTTTGCTCACCTGTGGTACAGCCCTGCACCTGTTTGCTCACCTGTGCCCTCTTCTCCCTTGTTCAGGACACAGAAGTTTTGAACACCGCCATTCTCACTGGGAAGCCCGTCTCGGTTCCTGTCAAGGTCGTGGGAGTTCAAGAAGATGGATCTGTGGTGGATGTGTTGGAGTCTGTGGAATGCAGGTCTGCGGATGAAGATGTTGTGAAGGTACTGGGGACCGTTGATGACCATACTCACGTGTGTTCACCTCTCTTTCTCCCTTTCTCTTTCTCCCTCCCCGCCTCCGTCTCTAGCACATTCTGTCTAAATTTTCCTCTATTTAAATGGAGGGAGAATGGCTTCACTGAGGAGATTGGTGAAGCTCTGGTTCAGCAGGAGCCTGCTGTTTCATTCTCTGGTTCTTGGTCTCAAGTGGAAAATCTGTTCTCATGGTCACCCTCCCCTGACCCTCCCTCTTCTCTCTTCTGCTCTGCCTTTCTCACAAGCAAGCCATTTCCTTCACTCTGGCAATCCATACATCATTTCAGTTTTTACCAACAGCCTCTGCCCAGTCTGGTTATTTAGTGAGTAGATTTTCTTCACATGTCCTGCTTTCCTGGAGCAGCTGTTTGCCTCAGCTGGTTGGAGTCTGCTGCTAATAAGCGCTTCCTTTCTCAAGCTTAAAAACGAATTTAGGGTCATTATAAGATAATAAAACCCACGAGCTTGATGTGTTAAAATTTTGTTAATATACATTAAAGTAAATGGCTATTAAAATAATAATAAAAAAAATCCTCATCACGCACCTCCCGACTGAATTTGAATACTACCAAAGGGATGCGGCTTGCAGAGAAATCTGGACATGGAGTGAGTCTGCCTGGTTCTTCTCATTGCCGATCAGTGAATATTTTGGCTCCAGATTCTGCCGGGGAATTTAATTGTCCTTGCTGTTTGTATGGTAATGTTAAGATTTAGTGTTTCTGTTGTTGCTTTTCCCGGCCTCCCTCAGCACATCGGCTGCCCATTGTTTTTGCAGCATAGATCACAGAGGGAAAGGCCATTGTCTCTGAGTCTTTAAGAGAGTTCCCAGTTCCAATCTACTCAGAAAATTTAGGGAGATCCAAGACCTCGAGTCCTATCCTTCACAGAGTCTGCTTCTGTTCAGAGGTGACTAGGCCTTAGCATGTTCAATCTTACAGTCATTAATTTAATGTCTCAGTGTATGTGCATGCAAGCGGCGTGCTTGCCGAGGTCAGAGGACAGCATTCTGAAGTCCTTTCTCTTCTTCCCACTGTGTGGATTCCTGGACTTGAACTCGGGTCATGATGCGTGGAGGCAGGTGCCTTACCTGCTGAACCACCTCAACAGCCCTTGGTGTTGGTCTCAGACACTCTCTGGTGGCTAGCAAGGGAAAGTCTGGAATAGCTTGACGCTGTCTCTCTGTGGCCTGCACGGGGCCATGTTTTAGTCCAAAGTATATCTGATAAAGAAGGAGGGAGTCCTAAAGTCCAACTGAAGAGTCGTGAAGCTGCTGGAGCCTCCAGTATGGTGCAGCTTGTTTCGTGGGCACCGGACATGAATTATCCCCAAAGACGAAGGCAGGCTAGTTTAAAACCTGCAATATGGCTTCACTCCAGGGCTCCTGGCAATCCTTGTGTTCTGTGGGCAAGCCAGACTAAAAACAAACCTCAGGCCTTCCACATTAGAAAGTCCTGAGACTGACAATGCATATGTATACATACACACAGACACAGACACAGACACAGACACACACACACACACACACACACACACACACACACACACACACACACGGGAGCTGTGCATACATCTGAGAGTGCACGTGGAGTTTCATTTTATATTTGAGACTGCTACCTGACTGAACCAGACACTGGTCTAGATTTGTCCAGACCAGCCAGCCAGCAAGCCCAGGGAATTCTCCTGTCTCCACTTCCCCAAGCTTGAGTCATAAGCCCACAGCATACACCTAGTTATTTATTTATGTTGGCGTTGGGGATCTGAACTCAGGTCCTTATACTCACACTGGAATACTTTATGCACTTAGCCATGTCTCCAGCCTAGTATGTTCGTTTTCCTGTCTCCACATCTTTCAAGACAAAAGAAACATTGAGGTGTAGCTTAGGCAGGTGGTGTCTGAATGTTTATGTTGTTGTGGGCTCAAACAAATGACTTGCTCTGTTTCCCCTGAGCCTTTGGGTCTCCCCCAGGAACCTTGTGGAACCCTGCAGGATGAAATCCTTGTTCATTGCACTGGAGAAGTCTACTACCAAAAACCCTGACCAAATTCACGCATCCTGTTGCTGTTACATCTGTAGTTGGTCCCATTGCACAGAAATGAGCTCACCCTTTGTCTGCCCTTCCTGAAGGATATATTTTGGAAAATGATAGATTGTATTTTTTCCCCTGTGGGAGTCTCAGGAAGAAGGCTCCACACTTTAGAGAAGCCAAATGGAGTGAGTTGTCAGATCACCAAGCCCAGAGCTACATTCAGACAGGCTTTGCTGGCAACCCTGGGATTTAATTAAGTGGTTCTGATGCATTTGCTATGGCTTTTCTGTCTGTGTTTGTAATACACTTCGTTGCGGCTTGAGGATGGATGGAGTTGTCTGCGGGGCTGTGTGCCGGCCACGGTGTCACCCCAGGGGTTGCTGCGACACTAACAGAGTCATTAGCACTCTCTGGAGCAGTCTGTGTATCTGTCTCCGTGCAATTTCTACACATCGGGTCTGGGACTTAGAGGACCGAGTCAAGTGTGGAGTCTGGAGAAATTCTTGGAGAGAAACAGGCTCGCTTCTGTGACCTTGTGACTTTCACAGAACAGAGTCTAGGGGTAGAAACTTGGAAAGGGGAGAGTGGAGGAGCTAACACAAACTGAAGAAAGAAGGAGGCAGCTTATATTTGTAACTGTGTGAGTGTCTATGTGCGTCTGTGTGCATGTTTTGTGTGTATGTATTAATGTGTGTCTATGTGTGTTTACGTGTATCTGTCTCTATGTGTCTGTGTGTTTATGTGTCTTTTTCTCTGAGTCTTCCCCCTCTCCCCCCCTTCTCTCTCTCTCTCTGTGTGTGTGTGTGTGTGATGTCTGACCTTTATTATTAGTGGTGAGATTCAACAGGTATTCCAGCATCCAGGGTTGCTGTTCATAGGCATGTGAGAATGCATCTGTGGTTCACAGTAGAGCAACAGAGGGGCAGTCATAGGGCCATGTCTGGCCCAGAGAGGTGTAGGGGTATGAGTGTATGTTTGTGTATATGTAAACATGTGTATGCATACATGTAGAGGGCAGAGGTTAGCACCTGATATCTTTCTTGATTACTTTCTGTCATGTTGAAGACATACTCTCTCACGGAACCCCAGAACTCACCACTTATCTTTGTCTCTGCAGCGGTGGATTATGGGTGCATGCCTGAAATGTTCTGGTTTTTGTGGATTTCAAGAGTTCAAACCCATGTCTGCATGCTTGTGTGACAAGTGCGTTATGACTAAGCCATCTCTGCAGTCTAAGGTAGTTTATTTTAAAAAAGATATTGAGCTGTAAGCAAATTCTCTGGAGCAGGAAAAAGGCACAGTGTAGCTTTAAAGGGAGCGGTGGAGGAACCCAGAGATGTGAGATTTGAGGGTGGCTGCCCTTGATTCTTCTCTTTCATGTCTTCTGGTGGAAGTCTTCAGAGGGCCACTGAAGTATCCCAACCAGGGGCAACCAACCCACTACTGTTTGAGATAAAGTCTCAATGGCGAATCTGGGGAAGGCTTACCTAAAACTGAACAACCAAAGGAAACGCTTAGTATTTGGTCTATGCAAGCAATATATTGTTTTAGAAGCCAGAGGCTCGTTGTTGTAGATGTTCAAGGCAGAGGCTCATTCCTTGGCTCTTGGGCTGGAGGTCTAGCTCCTGAGCTCTGGCTGTCAGGACCCTTGGCTCTTTAACTCTTGGCAATGCTCTCAGTCTCTTCCCATGACTTGGATGTGGGGTGCTCATTTCCTCAGGGACCACCTTTGGCTCTTCATGGCCTTTGTCTTCTACAGCCTCAGTTTCTCCACTTTATCAATACTCTAGCCATCTTTTATAGTCTTGACTTTGTCCAGGCACTGCCTTTATTCACTGTCTGGAGCCCTGCTGTTCTTTCATGAAGAAATTATACCTCTTAGCTTTGTGTTTTGGGTTCTCAACTTCGGGGATGCTCATAATTCTCCATCTGGCTCCTTGATGTTGCCGCTGTAATTGTGTCTGTGGCCAGATGCTCTAGGTATATGTCTACTATTTCTTCAACCTCTTCCATTCTACTGTACCTGAGATAGAGACCACATCGGGGCAGAAGAACAGTGGAGAGGAGGGCCCTTTGGCGTCCTGATAGTGCCACACCAGGAGAGAGAGGTGCATGGGAGAAATACTCCCCAAGCTAGCAGCATCCTGCTCATATAACCAGAAGAGCAGCAGGTGTGTATGCCTGCGTGGATTGTCATAACAGCTTGACAGATGCATAGCTTCTAACTCCATTAATCATAAGACTTCCCTAAGGGACAGTCACAAGCTTTGCATTACATCAATGAGACTTGTTGCTGGGACTCTAGGGAGACAGAGACATGCTTCCTTCTGTCCTGGGTGAGGGTAACTCCAGGGAACTGGGTCATCTATGTTACATTGTGACTTGGCTCTTTCAGAATAGAATCTTCCAAAGTTTGTGCTAGCTGCTTGGAGGTTTTGTGGCTGAGGCAGGAGCAGTGACTGTGGCAGCACCTATGGCTGGACTGGTCTCTACAACCAGGGCTCAGGCTCCCCAGTGATGGTGGAATGTTGGGAGAAGGGGCAGCTTGGCTGACAGACAGCTCTTGCGCCAAGCACAGGGGAAGTATCCTATCAGCTGCTACTTAAGGGGCTAAGTGGCTTGCTTCTCATAGTTTAGGGCATTAAAAAAACAAAACAAAGCAAAATACCACCCCTTGGAGGTGCTGATAAGGAATTAGCATTCTCGGGAGTTTAATAACACTAAACCTACAGCCACACCTGAAGGGGAGTTAGGATTCTCCAATCTATATTTATGGTATCTGTAACAATTAGCAGCTTAAAATACACATTTGTTATCTTATTCTGTAAGCTGGAATTTAAAGGATGTTGGCAGGGCTGTATTCCTTCTGGGAGATATTGATAGAATCATTCATGGCTCTTCTAGACTTTAAGGCCATTTATCTTCTTAGCTCATGTCCCCTCCTCCATTTTGAAAGCCTTACAGGGTAGCACCCTCCTACTTCCTCTGCCTCTGTTCTCTCTATGTCTTGCTCTCCTTTCCTTTCTGGTTCCATCATTGCAATGTTTCTCTAACTTTGACCATCCGCTATTTCACTATAAACATCTTTAATACTTACTTGGGGTGTTGGGTAGCAGACTCCATCCTGCCGGGAAACTTCTTGAGACAGGAAGTAAACAACTCAAAATAGCTTCAGGAAGTTCCTGAAATTGAGCAGATTCATTAGGCTCCTCCTTTTCAAGAATGTATTATTGGTAAAGAATGTTGAGAGACCATCACAGGCCAGTAGAGATGCTTCAAAGAGGTTCAGGCCAAGAAGCCTGAAAGAAGCAAAAACCAACATGGTTTCCTGAGGAAGAGACTCTGAGCAGCTATGCTACCAGGAAAGGATGTTCTTCAATCCACTGAGCTGCCTGTAGACTGTGTAGTGTGCTCCAGGTTCCCAGCTTTTGTGAGTTGTCACCCATTCTGGGGTTGGACTGTGGCGAAGCTATCTTTGAGTAATTTCTGCTCCTCTAAGTAATCCCCCACCCATATTCCTATAAGTAATAATCCCAATAAAGTCACTGGTTCACCAAGTTGGACTTTGAATTACTGTTAGTTCCATGTCTGTGGCAAGTAGATATTTGTTCTTACAACATGGGAGCTACCCTGACAGGTCACCCCAGGGTTGTCAATGAATGTTCAATACACGTTGTCCAATGCATTGTTTCAAGAGCTGATGTAAAAATTTACTATTGAACCAGGTGCCTGAAAGAGGTAGATGTTTATAATGTCGTGCTTTTCCAAGAAGCACTGGGAAAGGTGGCTCCTGTTCCGTGGCTCCTGTTCCTTGGCTCCTGTAGCTTTGCCCTCTGCTTTCATTGTTGTGTGAGCTGTTTTTCTATACCACTGTTTTTCTATATGATCTTTCTTATACAGGGGTTTGTCATTCCATTTAAGGGCCATTCCAACATCCAAAGGGATGACCTTTTCTTGAGATCTTTTAGCTTCTTTCTGCAAAAATCTTGTTTTCTAAACAAGGTCTCCCTCATTGGGATCTAGTACCCTGGTTTCTTTCTGCACCATGTAACAGAATATATTCATAGGTTCTCAGGAATAGGACTTGGGTTACTTGGGAAGAGGCTCTGCTCTTCAGGCTACTCTGTGTTTTGTTTTTCCTTTTGTTAAAAAGGTCTTTAGAGAATGGGAGTGAAATGCAGTTTCCATATCATGGCTATGATTTAATCATTGGGCATCTATCTTTCTGAGTGGTGGTTTCATATTTATTATGTGTCTGCGGTTGTGTGATACCTTAGTTTCTTTCCAGTTTCTGTGATAAAACACCATGACAAAAGCAACTTAAGGGAGAAAGGGTTTATCTTAGCTCACCATTTTATAGGGATAGGGTCAGTGTAGTGGCTGTTCCTGGTTGTCAACTTGACTATATCTGGAATGAACTACAATCTAGAATTGGAAGGCTCACCTATGATCCTAATCTGGAGGCTCAGAGATATAAGTTTCTGACCTGGATCTTGGCATGAAGATCTTGAAGCATAGTGGCTATGAATTCCAGAAGATTAAGACAAGGAGATCTCCGAGTTCAAGATCATCTGGGATTAAAGGCGCGGAACACACACCTTTAATCTGAGCCATACCCTCTGCTGGAGACCTACAGCCTTTAATCTGGGCTACACCCTCTGCCAGATATTTATATAAGGACATTGGAAGAAGGAAGATTGACTCACTCTTCCTTGCCTGCTTGCCTCGTGGGACTGAGCAAGGGCTAGATCCTTGGACTTCCATCCACAGCAGCTGCTGCCAATTTTTGGGGTGTTGGACTATAGACTGTAAGTCATCAACAAATTCCCTAACTATATAGAGACTGCCCATACATTCTGTGACTCTAGAGAACCCAAATTAATACAGTCAGTAATGGCCGGGAAGTCATGATGGCAGAAACAAGAGGCTGAGTGGTCATATTGCGTTAGCAGTCAGGAAGCAGAGAGGGAACAGTAAATGGGGAAAGCTTACAGATTTTAAGCCCCTCCCCAGTCACATACTTCCTCCAGCAAATCTCCACCTCTTAAAGGTTTCACTCTGCCTTTAAAGAGTGCCACCTGCTGGGGATAAAGTGTTCAAATATGTGAGCCTGTGGGGGACATTTTTCATTCAAATCATAACACGTTCTGTGCCACTATCTTCCTGAACCAACCTCATAAACCTATCATCATCCACCTTGGACAGATTCTCACACAAAGAGATAAATATAAATTCATTGGGGTCTTGAAGATGTCTCCTGTAACTTTTGGCTGCCATAATTACATTCCCAGTCTACAGGTATCAGGTGGATTCACAATAATGAGACCTTAAAAAGCTAATCAAAAGGCATTGACATTTTAAAGCCTTCTCTACCCCAGGGAAGGTTCCTGCTTCTGAGGAAGTTGGTCTGTGGGAGAGGAAGAGGCAAGGAGGGGAATGTCAGAGAAAAGGATGAAATGCTCTGTGACTCGGTGAGCTGTGTGAAGAGCTGGTCACTGAAGCCTGTGGGACATGACAGCCAGCCCCACGGTAGCAGCTTTACCTGGGTCAGGGTGTACCACTTACAGCAGGCTGTGTGATCAAAGTCCCCCTGTGTGGCTGGGTTTACAGAGCAGATTAAATGGAAGGCAGGCTTGTTCTGAGCGGGCTCCTTAGGGAGACACACTTGAGTTGACATCACCCTTCAGATGGCGGGAGCTGGCCAGGTGTGACAGACAGGGGTGGGTGGAAGAGATTTGGCAGAGGGAGGGTGAATTCCTGCACAAGGAACTATTATTTTCCTTGTTGTTTCAAGTCATAGAAATCCAAATCCACCTGCCTCAGACTGATGAGAATTTTACTTGAAAGAACAGGGAGAGAAAAAGAAAAAAAAAATCAAAAGAGATTTAAAGCCATTTCTATCCCTTTTGCAATGCTTCACACACATACAAAAAATTCCATATAAAAAAGCCCCGCTGTTAGTCTATTTCTGGGCGTGAATTTCCTTTCTTCCCCCCATTGCCAGGAGCCATGCAGCTAAGAATAAGTTGTCAGGCAGTTTGGCTGTTATTGCCTAATTCTGTCCTTCTTTATGCTAGTAATTTGGACTTTTATTGTTGGAGATGTGTCATGTATTTCTTGCTGGCCGGGGCTACACACTGCTGTATTCCCAACCTTTTGTTCTGTCAGCTTCATTACGCTTCCAGTATCAATTAGAGCGTTTGTTCCTTTCTGTCTTTGGCATCTCTAATTAAGAACCAAACATCCTGGAAATCACTTCTGCAGAATTCTGGGAGATCTAGGAGTGAGCCAACTCGAACCTGCACACCTTCCAGCCTCTGCCAGGAGGTGTGCACCTGTGCTTCCTTCCTGTGTGGTCTAGCCCTTGAATACCCACTGCTCTCCTTCCGTAGACAGAGACCTGGGCAGATTATGGTCGCTGGTACCTATGACTTCTGTGGATGTGTTTATTGTCTCCTAGGTATTTGCTTTTTCAATATTCAGTGGGAAGGAAGGAAACCATGTCTTTGGGCCCTGTGGCCCTGAGTATAGCTTAGATGGTGGACCTGTGATCCACCAGTGGCCCCCCAGAAACCTGGATGATTGAAACAAACTTCTGAGTTCAACCAGGTTATATAAATGTAAGATCCAGCCCCAGGTAGGGGTGGATCTAGGTACAAGGGTTGTGTGGCAAGGTTATTGCCAGTCTCCCCTATTTTTTTTTCTATCAACTTTTGAGAGCTGTGATTGACAGACCACGAAATGCTCATCTTTAAGTAGAAAACCTGATAGGTTTTACGATATGTTATTGGTCTTATATCAATGCATCAATTGTTATCTAAGTTAGTAATTGTTACTTAGATAACATAGTTTTGACTGCCAACCCTGATCTGGCTTAGATGCACCCCATGAAAGAGTCTCAATTGGGGAAATGCCGCAACAGCTTGCTCTGTGAGGGATTATCTTGACTGTTACCCAACACAGGAGGGCCTACTGTGGGTGGCATCATTCCCTTGCCAAGTGGTCCTGCCTGGGCTGTGTATAAAAGCCAACTGAGCTTGAGGCTACAAGTAAACCAGCAAGTAGCATCCACTGTGTTTTCTGCTCCAGGGGCTGCTGGCATCTTAAAGAAGACGCTTACACAGTGTACACAGATTGGTTCTGTATTTGAGTCAACAGTTGAGGGAGTCTCAAGAAGTGTAAAAATATGCTCTCTGCTAGAGAGGCAGGTATGTGGCTCCTTTCCTTGAGCCTGTCCTGATGTCAGTACTAAGTCTGTCGGGGACATTACAATGGAAAGAGGCAGACCACTTTCCCTCAGAAGTGTCTCGCTCTGCTGAGCTTCACTGACTTTTGTTGAATCCACAGAGGTGTTTGTCTGGTTTTGGGGTGAGCCTAGCTCATTCTTCGTCTGTCCTGATGTCACAGGCAGTCACTAAGCTCAGACGGGGAAGAGTCAGAAGTTGGTGCCAAACCTTGGCAGCACTTAGATGACTGGCTCCTGTGGGAGGGGCTTGTAGGAGGATGGATTCTCCTGTCTATTTCACTCAATGCTACATTTTTTTTTTAACCCACTTAGGCCGACCTGGTAGACGGTAGGCTCTTTTAAGTATTTGTTGAAGGAACAAACTGCAGAAATACCCCAAGAGACAGAGGCGGGTTTCTATTCTCCCTTAATCCTTTTATTCTTCTTGGGAGAGAAGAACTCTCTAGAATGTAGGTGGTGTCTGGAATAGAATGGCTGTGCTAGCCAAGCACACCTCATTGGAGAGTCTTAAGCTTTGAAGTGTTAGTTTAAAGGAGATGTCTTTTGTGGGATACTGTGGGGTTAGCTCCTAAGAATTACTAAGGGGATTGTTAGGGTGCCAGGGGTACAGGGCATCTAAAATGTCAGATTCCCATCAGCCCCATCAATAAGGCAGGTTTTTTTTTTTTTTTTTTTTTTTTTTTGTATATCAGCTGCAGCTGAAATCCAAGCTGACTCTGGTGATTTCACAGTATCCAGGACAAAATGTTCCATCTGACGACTCTTTTGGAATGATGGATGAGTTCCCTGAGGACCCCAGACAAGTCTCAATTGTCATCCTTCAGCCTCAGAACCCCTCCCCCTGTGGTGACTTGCAAGCTCAGAGTTCTCAAGTAAACGCTCAGGGGAAGGATGAGGGTCTGATATTGCCAGGGACAGCAGCGAGGCCCAGAGGGACTGCAGCGTGGCGGAGTCTTTCGTTGGATTCAACATCTTCCTCTCTGCTTCTCTCCCATGGCTGCACACAAGCAAACGTGACCACGAGGCTGTGTTTGATATCAGCAGGGTGTGCTAGTGCACACTGGCTTGTTAGCCTTGGGAGCGTTTTCCCTTAGCGTGAAGAAAGCCCTGCGATGAGGTGGGGACCTCTCTAAACTTTCTTCTCAGTGTCTCTGGGTCACCTGTCACCAGGGCTGACACTGTGCAAGTGTTCTATGGACAGATCACGAGTGTTGGCTGGTGGGGGAGCGACAGATGCTGGAAGATGATATCATTGCTCAGGGAAGACAGAGACTCTTTGGAGTCCATCGGATGAGGGTTCTGAAATCACCCCAGTCATCATTCTCTGGGGGATTGTGGTGAATCTGCTTTCCAACCTGAGCCTTGAC
Source organism: Apodemus sylvaticus (assembly GCF_947179515.1). NCBI lineage: Eukaryota > Metazoa > Chordata > Mammalia > Rodentia > Muridae > Apodemus > Apodemus sylvaticus. The sequence continues at coordinate 43,517,197 of NC_067493.1, read as the reverse complement.
TTGTTTTTTTTTTTTTTTTTTTTCATTTTGTGTGTGGTGAGTTTGTGGTGTGTGTGTGTGTATGTGTGTGTGTGCATGTTTTTGCATGTGGGTGGATTCACATGCATATGTGTGCACATGTGCTTAGAGGCAGAGAGATGGATGTTGGGAATCAACTGCAGTCCTTTTCCCCACCTCATTCATTAACTCAGAGCCTGTCAGTCAAACACATCCTTCAATAATGCAGCTGCCCTCTCTATCCAGCATACCCAAGTTTTTGTGGGGGTCCAGGGGATCAGAGCCAGAGTGCTCACCCCTGCACAGCAGACATGTTACCCACTGAGATTTCTCCTTAGCTTCTTAGGCACCAACTTTGTATGAGATATTTATTGTGTACCCAGACTCTTTATATCTCTCAGGTCCTGCAGTATTTCAAACCCCTTGGGGGGTTGGCTGTTAAACTCCACACTGTACTGATGAGAAGCCACACAGGGCAGCTGTGAGGTGCCGGACTGGGATTTGAGTCTCGGAGTTCTGACCACTGCATTAAAAGAGTGCCCCAGTTTCACAGGGAACACAGTTCCTGCAAAGGCTTGCGACACTGATTTCAAGCTTTTTTAAATCCCTCTACTCTTGGACAGTCCTCAAACTGACTTCTGCCAAGCTTACCCCGAGAGGTTACACTGTCTTTCACAGATGAAAATGTGTCCCCTTCTCTTACATATCTCAGCGTCTATGGAGCAACCAGAGATGTTAGGAACTAGCGGCTGACAAGAGCTCTTCCTGCACAAGAGGTGATGACTTAAAAAGGAGACAGTGAGACTCTCACGTCTCCCTCAGACACTCAGGGGATTCACCGCTGGCAACTCAGTGCCTTATTGATGCATATCACTAGACTGATATGGATTTTAGAAATGAATGCTGCCTCGTGCAGCTGGAGGGAATATAAATTCTGTTTCAGCTGAGAGCATCAGGATGAGGGGCTCTGAGAGCAGAGGGGTGGGTTCCACAGCCTCCCACTAGGGAGACAATGCTGCTAGTTCCCATAACCTGGTCAAACTGATAAGGGTCCAGAAGCAAAAGTTTATATTTTTTCCACCATCAGCTTATATTTTCATTTGTGTGTGTGTGTGTGTGTGTGTGTGTGTATGTGTGTAGGATTGTGCTTGCACATCCCTGCATGTATGCATGGAGGTCAGAGGACAACTTCAGGTGTCATTTCTTAGGTGCCATCCATCTTTGGTTTTCCTGTGTGTGTGTGTGTGTGTATGTGTGTGTGTGTGTGTGTGTGTGTGTGTGTGTATGTGTGTAGGATTGTGCTTGCACATCCCTGCATGTATGCATGGAGGTCAGAGGACAACTTCAGGTGTCATTTCTTAGGTGCCATCCATCTTTGGTTTTCCTGTGTGTGTGTGTGTGTGTGTATGTGTGTGTGTGCATGCACATGTGCCCTGATGCACATATGGAGGTCAGAGGACAGCTTGCAGGAATTGGTTCACTCCTTCCACCCTATGGGTCCTGGGGAATCAAACTCAAGTATTCAGGCAGCCAGCATCTATCTTTATGCAGAGAGCTGTCTTGTTGGTTCCACCGAACCTGTTTTAAAAACACAAAGGCTTCAGGCAGCCGGTCCCAAAGTGATTTCCCTGATGGGAGTCATCTTGGATGGTTTAGTCTGGAGAGCACAGTTTTGTCTTCAGTTTTCAAAAGTATGATTCCCAGTGGCACATGCACCTGAGCGCATGCAGGATGATAAATCTATCAGAGTCTTCCCGACAGCCCAGTGTCTGTAACCATCAGTTAACACATGGGTCCCAGCCTGGCTTATTTCTCCATGGGTACAGTGAGGAAAGCACCCTGGATAACTGACTGCATGCTGAGATGGCTACGTTTAAAGTCCAGACAAGATGGGGATGATGGACTTCCATGTGCTTTTGGTGACCTACCCCAGTGCAGAGAGTCCTGCAGAATTATTAGCTCTGACTTCAGAGCTCTGCTGGGGGCTGGGGTGGGGTGAACCTGGCTCACTGGAGAAAGTGCTTTAGTAAAGACAGTACAGTACAGTACGGGACCGGGGAATGAGGCTCAGCTGGTAGAGGGCTTTTCTAGCATGCTTGGAGCTCTGGGTTTGATCCTCAGCACAGCCCCAACTGGGAATAACAATGCACCCCTCTCTGTTTTCTATCCCAGCATGCAGGAGGTGGGCTCTGGAGAGTCAGAGGTTCAAGGTAACGGTGTAGAAACGCAGTTTTGACCTCAGGGTCAAAGACAATAAAAGGTAGTTTATTCTGGAGCCAAATATGAGTGAGTGACAGTGGCCTGGGAACAGAGTCGAGTTTCCTCAGATGCTAGGTTCCACTTGTGTCACACATGTGTCACACTTGTGTCACAACCCATCCTGCACAGTGAGTATGAGGTCCATTTGGGCTACTTAATGCCTCCTTTCAAGCAAACAAAAACTCCAACCAAACACAAATGATAATACAGTATAAACAAAGCCCAATTTTACCGCCTAGTAGAGGGGCTGGAGAGAGGTTGGGAGCATTGGTTATTCTTACAGAGGACCTGAGTTGGATTCTCAGCACCCACACTCCAGCACAAGAGCATCTAATGTCCTTTTCTGGCCTCCTTGGGCACTGTTCCCCTCCCCCCTCTCTCTCAGGTCCATCATCTGGCCTAGAATATGCAGTTGATAATTGCTTATGCTTTTATGATTTTACTTTAGCCATAAACTGTCTTCTGACCATTTTAATATAAAATGTATCATGGTTCCAACTGAAGGTCAGAAAGGAAAAGTCTGAACTGGAGCCCAGACCCGTGCCTTCCCCCTGAGGCTGCCCCAGGCCCTGTCCTGTCCTTGTGCTTTTCATGGTGTTTGGAAAGGGTTGCAAATCTGGCTTTGGGTCGTTTGTCTCTCAGAGAGGCGTGGGGGAGGGGTGGTCTGTTATTCCTGATTCCAACTGTCTTGGCACTGCAAGGAGGCATCCATCCTCTCCAAGCCTGGGAATCATGCAACGGCACCTCAGCATCACCAGGATGGCACTGGGCACGTCCTCCTGTTTCAGAAATACTAAATCCATGAATACCCCCCACCCCCACACTTTTAAAACATACTCATAAGGAGTCTATTGAAATCTGAAGCATCATAAAGAGGCAGGGATGGAGAGCCATCATCTGTGATCACTTTCCACCGGGCCCTTCCTTGCACTGACTACTTCACCTGAGGTTCACACTGTCCTTTCAGACAGCAGCAAGGGCGTGCCCGCTGCTGAGAGACTGAGGTCCAGAGCAATTATGCACACACGGTCCTGGGAGGGGTTAGGTGACTCAGGACGCTTGTGTGCTTCCTCTGTACATGTGACTTGTGGAGTTTAGGGGTCATTGATAGGTCTTGAGGATTTATAACCGGGGGGGGGGGGAGGGAGGATATTTTTGGTATGCAGGCTGTGGGAGGATGGTAGGTATCGAGGGTACCATCACATACACAGGTAGGACCAGCAACCGAGCATTGTCATGAAGAACGCTGTGGTTAATTGGAGCTATCGAAGAAAACTGACCTTCGTTAAGAAGTGTCTGCAGCAGTGAGCATACTGAGCAGATGGCAGAGAGAGTACTGTGGAATCGTCTTGGGGCAGTCGTCATCATGTCGCTATCGTGTGAAGGATGAAGTGAGCTCACCGAACAATATGGCTGAAGGACTAGGGATGGCGCTCAGTAGGTAGAGTGCTTACTTTGTGTGTGTGGGGCCCTGGGTTCCGTCCCCAGCACTACATAAGACAGGCATGGTGGTGTGTGCCTGGAATCCCAGCACTCAGGAAGTGGAGGCAGGAAGATCACACGTTCAAGGTCAGCCTCAGCTACGTAGGGAGTTTCAGGCCAGCCTGGAATACTTGAGACCTTGTCTCAACCAAACCAAACCAAACCAAACCAAACCAAACCAAACCAAACCAAACCAAACCAAACCAAACCAAATCAGAACACAACCTAGAGAGATAAGACATGTCATTGCCAACAGCAGCATCTCTTAGTTGAAGTCCAAGGTGATGATGCATGCCCACTGAAACACAGACTGTGGATTTGTTGAAGAACCAGTGAGCTGACTCCATCCACCAGAGCTCAGGGACAAGTCCTGTCCGATGACAGAGACAGCTGACAGCAACTCTAAAGGCTCCTATGACTGGTGAAGGCACTTTCAGGCCCCATGTCTGTGGTATGAGCTCTTTGTGGAGATACTGCGGTAAGGGCTGATGGACCTTGAGGGAGCCCAGAGAAACCCAGAGAGGCAACTCCTGGGGATATATCCAAGGGGATCTGCACCAGCATAGCACAGAGACGCTTGCTCATCTATCCTCCCTGTGGTTTAGTTGGTAGAGTACTTGTCTAGCATGGATGAAACATTGGGTTCCAATCTCCAACACCACATCAAATAGGCACAGTGGTCCACACTTGAGTTTGAGGGTTCCGCCGGTGGGTGTCGAATCAGCCTGGGTGTCCATCAGCAGACGAAAGGTTAAAGAAATGTAACATAGGTTCAGGCAATGGAGATGTTCTGGTGGTGGATACTCAACTCAGGACAGTGCGTAGGTTAGGCAAGTGTTTTGCCATTGAGCCACATCTCTATCCCCTACACAATGAGGTGTTGTTCGTCCATAAAGGATAATTTTTGGGCTTGGTTTGTGGACGGGCACAGGCTCATTTCCCATGAGCCTGGGGCCTCCAGGGCTCCTGTTCTCCAGGTCTCCTGGTTTGGAGTTGGGGGAGAGTGAACCCTCACATCCTTCCTGGATACAAGGGAGGATGCGGTTTTTAGAAACCAATGATAGGAAGGCTGAGGTGGGGGATGCCAGAGGCTGAAGGACAGGTCTGAGCCGGGATGGGATGCTGTCTGTCATCTTCTCCTGGCCCTGCACCACTGCCTCCTTTCTTCTTCCAGTGGTGCTACCTCCTCGCATGTCCTAGCGAGGAGGAATCTTACCCACTTTCTTTATTAAAAATCTCTTGAGGGAGAGCCTTCTGGGCTTGGGCAGGCATGGGTAGGGGAGGGTGCGTGATTTGGTGTTTGCTGTGGAAACTGGAGGTCGTACAAGGCCAGAGCCTTTTCTTCTAGGTCAGGATTTAGGACAAAGAAAAGATCAAAATTTGATGGACAAACCAGTGTAAAAAAAATCCTCCTTGGGAAGGTCCCTGTCCTAGGTATTAGAGTTATTAATGTACTTCCAAGTTAACCACTGAGTCTAGGAGGACTGGAAAGAGAGGCCCTGTGTGTGGTTACCGGGGCTTGCTTTCCTCTGCAAGGCAGGAGAAAGTGACCTGAGCATGGGCCGATGCCAGTTTCTGTTAGCTGAGCTGGGGCAACTTAACTGATGACCGTGACTGGCTGATAACTATAGGGCAGCAGACCATGGAGACAGAGCTGAGGAGTGTCCTCTACGTGTATGGAGAAGCCAGCAGAACTCAGTTCCTTGCCTGAGGGGCACTGGGAGGAAGAGGTGTGTCAGGGTGAGGTAGGAAGGACAGGTTGGGGCTTGATCATGGTGGTCTGTTCATTCTCTCCTTCTACTTCTGGGAGACATTACTGAGTGAAAAACCAAAGCCGTTCACTGGGCAGGAATGTGATGTTGGCAAGTGTGAGGGGTAATTTAGAGAGAACCCACCTCCCACCCCGTCAAAGCCAAAGACCACTGGGGAATTAAGGGAAGCCCACAGGCGAGGTCTGAATGGGTCTTACTCATCTTTTCTGTACGTCCTTGTCGTCATTTGTACCCTTTGCTGCCATCTGATGATATCATACTTACCCGTTGATCTCTGGTTGTTTATGATTTGTACCCTTTGCTGCCATCTGATGATATCATACTTACCCGTTGATCTCTGGTTGTTTATGTCCATTTCTGTCTCACAAAGTCAAATGAGCTGATGAAGGTGGCGATTCCATTTCCATCACTAACCTTCATGCCCACAGCATCTCATTAACTCTGGATGTTAGCTGGATGGATGGATGGATGGGTGGATGGATGATGGGTGGATGGATGGGTGGATGGATGGGTGAATGGATGGATGGATGGGTAGATGGATGGATGGGTGGATGGATGGATGGGTGGATAGATGGATGGATGGGTGGATGGACAGATGGATGAGTAGATGGATGGATGTATGGGTGGATGGATGGGTGGATGGATGATGGGTGGATGGATGGATGGATGGATGGATGGATGGATGAATGGATGGATGGATGGGTGGATGGATGGATGGATGGGTGGATGGATGGGTGGATGGATGGATGGATGGGTGGATGGGTGGATGGATGATGGGTGGATGGATGGATGGATGGATGGGTGAATGGATGGATGGATGGGTGGATGGATGGATGGATGGGTGAGTGGATGGATGGATGGGTGGATGGATGGATGGATGGGTGGATGGATGGATGGATGGGTGGTTGGATGGATGGGTAGATGGATGGATGGATGAGCAGGAATCCTCTTGCCTGTTTACTCATTGGTAAGTTTTTAATGCAGCACCAAATGAATGGTTATGATGTTCAGTGTGGAAAAAGGAATAATCTAGTATTTGATGTTTGAGGATTTTTTTCCCTCCATGATCCACTTTGTCATATGAAGGGACACTGTGTGACCCCCACAATGAAGCATTTGGGCAGGTGCTTGTGGAGTAGGAGGCCATGAACCCTGTAATGTGCTAGGCACTGGACTCACTCTTTTTATAGCCATCTAAAGGAAAGACACTTTAGAGATCACTGCTTGAGGGCAGGGAGGAGAACTTCGATATGTGATGTCTAGGACATTGTCCTGGCTGGTTTGGTGTCAACTTGACACAGGCTGGAGTTATCCCAGAGAAAGGAGCTTCAGTTGGGGAAGTGCCTCCATGAGATCCAGTTGTGGGGCATTTTCTCAATTAGGGATCAAGGGGAGAGGGCTCATCATGGGCAGTGCCATCCCTGGGCTGGTAGTCTTGGGTTCTATAAGAGAGAAGGCTGAGCAAGCCAGGGGAGCAAGCCAGTAAGAAACATCCCTCCATGGCCTCTGCACCAGCTCCTGCTTCCTAACTTGCTTAAGTTCCAGTCCTGACTTACTTTGGTGATGAACAGCAATGTGGAAGTGTACACAGAATAAATCCTTTCCTCCCCAACTTGCTTCTTGGTCATGATACTTGTGCAGGAATAGAAACCCTGACTAAGATAGATATCTTGGGACCAATTCAGAAGGACCCCAAATCAGGGCTGGTGAGGTCAGCAGGACATAAGTCCACAGTCAGAGTCTACAGTCTCTAGCAGATGACCCACAGAATCACAGTCTCTCTGACCCCCCTTTGCTCCACAAGCCCTTATACATAGAAGGGCTTGGGCAGGAGATGCAGTGATTATTAGCTGAGAAGAGTAGAAATTTGGAGAATGGGAACCAAAATAAGGAAATGTAGTGTGGTGACTCTTGGCTCCCAGGGACTATGATATCAGCCTCTACTAATGAGAAAGCAGCTAGTTTGAAACCCTCACTCACTTAATTATATCAACACGGTGGACACCTTGCGGGCTGTCTTCCCAGGTTGGGATAATTATCCTTCTCTTTTCTGATTTCTCTTTCTCTCTGATAATTATCTTCTCTCAACTCTCCTCACGCATGTGAGTGGGCTGCTGGAAGCCATGTTTACACTGGGAGCCAGCTAAGTTGGCCAATCTGATTCTCGGAGAGTTTGAGATCAGTGAGTATTGGTCTTAACTGTTAATGGGTGAAGTGCCCAACACAGGGGGTGTGCGCCTGAGCAGGGGAGGGTAGAATTAACCGTTGTTCTGAGTAAGGGGAGGGTATCAGAGGGGACAGAGCCAAGGCAAGGGCACAGGTCCTTCTGTTTCCAGGCTCCAGTTCAAGCCTGTTTATTGAGCAGACTCCAGTGAGTATGAAAAAGCTCTCCTCTCCACCATTCCCAGTTTCCTAAGTGCATGGAATTACAGGCATGCCTTACATGCCTGGCCCAGTTCTCTCTTTATCCCTTGACCTGAACCCACAGGAATAGGGAGTCCCCAGATGGCAAGGTGTCACGGGGAGGACCAAGGATGAGAAACAAAGAAGACAAAAGCAATAGCTGGGGCCAGACTTGAATACGTTGATGACTGAATCCAAGCAAGTTTATTAAGTACAGCATCATGTATGCTATTTGTGGGGTCAGAGTGCAGGAGGAAGGGCTGGCCAAGCTCAGCAGAGAACTAAGTCGGACGCCATTGGAAAGAGAACATGGCAGACACAGCTGCCTAAGGATAACCACAGCCCAAGAGGAGGAGTTGGGAATCCCAGAAACCACAACCTTAACTGCTTCAAGGCACTGAGTTCATTCTCAGGTGTGTGTGTGTGTGTGTGTGGTTGTATGTGCTCATGTATGTGTCTTTGTCATGTCTGGCCCTGGACAAGGACTCAGAGCTAAATTTCCCTTTGTCCTCTAAATTTCCATTAGGCCCTCTGCAAAACTCTTGGATTGGTCTGATGCCCCACCAGCCCTCTACAAGATGCTTAACCTGCACAGATACTTTTCTTTTATGTGACTAATTTATGCACACCCTCCCCCAAGCACCTTAGCTTCCTGACCCCTGTGCTTTCGGTATGGGCACCTGCTCAGCAAGCTTCTCCCAGCAGGCTCCTGGTTGAAGACTGGAGCAGGAAGCTGGGCAGCGCCTCATGCTGGGCTCTCAGGAGGGAGACACTTCCTCTTTCCTCTGGGCATCCTTTGATGAGTAAGAAAGGCCTGGATCTCATCCTGTGTACTTGTGTGCTAAGGATTTTCATTCTCCTTATTATCTGAATTTCCTTGGGATGGAATGCACACATGAGAATATCTCACGGGCCAGCACTTTGCCTGGGGTCACAGGTCTGGACCTCTCAGAGTCCTCAGAAGGGGCAACAGAGTTTAGATCGTGCTTTTGTATAGTACATGGTTGTACCTTGCTTAATGGGATGTGGACAGCTACCTACATGTAACTGATAGAAATAACTTTAGTTGAGGCAGGAGCCCCAAGTCCTCTTGGGAAGGTGTCTTGAACATCTCAATTGACTAGGAGAGGCAACCCCATCTTATTCTTCATTTGAAACTGGTTCAGCCAGCATGGCCCATGCCCTTGGGCACTGTGTCTCATTACACTGGGTACCATTACAGCTCAGCTGGACCTCCTGGAGAACACAAGCTCTCTGACTTGCTCTGTCTCTAGAGGCCTGCTCAGAGTCCATGTGATAGCATCACTGAACCCCCTGGCTTTTAGCTTTAGATATGTTATAAATTCCTCATGCCTCTGAGGCAGAGTGATGGTCAGCTTTAACTGTCAACCTGACACAAACTAGAATCACCTTTGAAGAGAGTCTCAGTGAGGGGCTGTCTGGATCAGGTTGTCTTGGGAGCACATCTGTTGGGGTTGGCTTAGGTGCTAAGACCCCCATCCCCACTACCCTGCTCTAGTGGGAGCTGGGTAGCACTGTTTCATGCTTTGGCCCCAGTGCTGTATAAAAGTGAAGAAAGCAAGGAAACACATGTGTATTCGTTTCCCTCTGCTCTTCTGTGATATGATCTATCTCAGGGTCCAGCCGCTGTGACCTACCCACAATAGCGGTCTGTATGCCGAAATTGTGATCTGGGATAGACCCTTCCTCCTGTACGTTGCTTTTTGTTGGGATATTTGATTGCAGCAATGGATGCAGGCTCATCATTTCTGTGTGCACTCTCCGCAGTGTGGGCACAAACCCGATTCTGATGCCTGGAGCACCAGAGGATGCAGCCGTAGGCCTCCACTACACAAAACAGCCTAAGAGGAAGCAGTGGTGCCCGCAGCTGGGAGAGCCATAGAAGCAGATGCCCTGGGTAACAGTGGGAAGATCCAAAGCCAAGGAGAAGAAGATCAAGAAATAAGCTCTGGGAGACCATCTCATCTTCCAGTTGTGAGGGAGGGGGCGAGGACTCTGAAGCCCTTGGCACCCTGAACATGACCCTGACAAACACTTCAGACCGATCTCAGACTTGGAGAGATCAGCAGACCCCTCACCAAAGGCCTTGAAGGTCAGGCATGCCCAGTGCCGACCACAAAAGCAGTTCCCCTCGGCACCCTTTGCGTGAGTTTGAACGCATCCATCCTTAACGGAGAAAGCCCAAAGCATGTGATAAAGTGATACGAAGAGAAACCCCCAAGGGGGGTTAGTGATTCATAGCCAGACTGGCTCTGCCTCTCTCTCTGACTGTGGGACTCCCAGGCTAGAATTTAGGATAACTGTGATTGACATGTTAAAGGCTAGCCTGGAAATGTCTTACAACATAAATGAGTGGATGGGTAACTTTAGCAGGGATTAAAGTCATAAGAAAGGGAATAAAATAGGAATATTACAACTATAAATCCACAGCAGCAATGAGCTTGATTTTTAAAAAAAAGATTTATTTTCATTTTTATTTGTGTGTGTGTGTGTATAAGTCCAAATAATGGGGCTAAAGAAGTATTTGAAAAGAAAATAGCCAAAGTCACAGGTCACAGAGATACCAAACTTCAAATCTGAGAAGGCCATACACCCGAGAGAAGAAAAAAAAAAAAAACACAAACAAAGCTTTGACTGTTCAAAGCTGAAAGACAAAGAGAAAATCCTGTGTGTGGCCTGGGCAGGGTGACAATGACAGCTGATGTGCTGTGAGATCCTTAGCCTTGGTTTTCATGGCCTACTGTCTAACATCAAGTCTTGCTTGTTGAAGTCTCGCTCTGTGGTCAGTGGAGCAGAGTGTATAACCTGCTTCTTTACAGTGGCTGAAGGGTTCATGTGGGTGGATGCTGCTGTTTGGGCCATCTCTGTCTTTAGTGATTTTCACTAGGGAGAGAGAGGTGGGTTTAATATCAGAGTCTTTGCTGTAACTGTGTTTGTACTGGCTACTCCAGCTCCATTAGCTTTAGTCTCCTATACATCCATGCTCTGCCCATACATACCATACATACCTATGCATTTGGAAAAATTTAATCATGCTTGTGTGTAGTATGTATGTATGTATGTATGTGTGTATTATGTGTGGTATTTATGTTTCATGTGGGTATGCATACATATGTTTATAAGTCATCATGTGTGTGTGTGCATGTGTGTGTAGTGTTTATATGTTTCATGTTGCTGTGCACACAAATGCATATAAGTCTATGTGCATGCATGTAGAAGCCAGCTGTCAGTTTCAGGTGCCGTCTTCTGTAGTTCTACACTGTATTTTCTGAGGCAGAGACTCTCACTGAGCCTGCAGCTCATTAATCCAACTTGACTGCCTTAGCCAGCAAGACTTGGGGATTGTCACATCTCTTATTCTTCAGGACTGGCATCACCAATGTGTCATGCTCCTATGAGGGTCTGGGGATTCGAACTCAGTTCCTCATGCTTCTGTAGGAGGTACTTTACCAACCCAGCCATCTCCCAAGCCCCCTTCTCCACATGGCATCTCTCCTTATCTCTAGCAATTGTTCTGCAGTAGCCTTCTATAGGGATTCACAGAGACTCTTCATTTCAACTTCATGAGGTCTCCATGACAGATCTTCTCTTCCACACCTATCTCTAGTGTCCCCAGGCTTTTGTGATTATAATGAGTTCTTTGTACAGACTCTGTGCTTGGACCCTGGTTGCAGAAAATGAATTGGGGCGCCTGTGTATTAATTTATGTGAGTAAATCATTCATATTTAGCATTAGACTGGAAGGTGCCCTCCTGCCGTTAATCTATTTTTCCATCTGCTCTGTGCTTCTCTCCATGCCCCCCCCCCATTTCTGCTGCCCAATTGAACATTCTGTCTTCATTTATTAACTTACCATTCTTGTCTTTTCATAAATAAAATATTTATGTTGAGGCTGTGGTCCAGTGCACTGCCTGCACGTGAAAAAAATCTGGGTTCTGTTCTCAGCATCAAGATGTGTAAAAGAAAATTAAAACCCTTGTTTTATGTGTTTCCACCACAGCTTGTATTTGCAGTATGTGTCAAAGAATCCAAACTCACCTTTAGCTAAACACTTCTTCAGTTGTATTAATACATAGCTCATGAAGTCTTATATTTCCAATCACTCCTTCCCATCTGCTCTAGTTTGCCTTCTATTTTATATTTACTTCTGATGTGAACATATATTTTCAATATTTTATGTTACAGATCAATCATGACTAAAAACGTTGATTTTAGTCTTGTTTAAATTACTCCATTCCTTGTGCTCTTATTTCTGTGTGTGGATTTGAATTTCTGACTCATTATTTCTTCTCCTTAAATGATTCTTCTTTAACATTCTTTTTTAAACTCTACATTTTAATTTTTAATCACCTGTATGTGTGTGTGTGTTTGTGTCCATGTGTGTATTCACATATGAGTGCAATGTCCAAGAACACCAGAAGGAGGCGATAGATCCCCTGCAGCTGGAGTAACAAGTGGTTATGAGTCACAGGACGTAGGAACCTGGATCCAAACTCAGGTCTTCTGTAAAAGCAGTTTGCATTCTTAATCACTGTGCCATCTCTGTGGCCCCATTCAACATTTCTTCAGTTAGTCCAAGTAGTTAGCAACTCCATTAGATTTTATCTGGAAAAGAAACTTTGAAAAGTTTGATCTTTAATATATATTAATATATTAATAAATGTATTAATAAATATATATTAATAAATATATATAATAAAATATTTTTCTGAGCACAGAATTGGGACTTAAAAGTTACTTATTTCAGAAGTGAACTTGTGTCATCCTGCCTGTTTTGCAGTGGGCGTGATTTCCAGTGTAACCACAACAGTACCTTCTGTTTTCTCTGTTCTTTTCCTCATTTTAATTTTTTTCTTTCAAGCCTTTTGCACTACCGAGCTCTTTATTATATAACAATATGATTGTATTAATTATGTACCTCTCCCAGATCAGCTTTTCAATCTCATGCGCACAGAAGCCTGTGTCTGGCCTCACTCTGTGTTCAGCACCTAGGATAGCTCCCGGGAGTCCGAAACATTAAGTGTTAATACAAACGAGCTTTTTATTCTTATTTTACAGATGAGATGCCTCAGGCAGAGAAAGGTTATATGGTAACAGAACACACTGGGATTCTTAACTTGGCTTCAAGAGACTTTAAGAGTTGAAGACAGAGCAGAAGAGCCTAGGTCTCTTAGCATTGTTCATGCGAGGTCTTAGCCCCAGAGACTGAAAGGTAACATGTTCAGTCGGGTGAGAACAGCTCAAACTTAGGTTGCTGCACCTCATTCTTTGGTGCGGATGCGCTCATAGCAACCTCTCCCTGTATGTGAGGGTTGCCCGAAAGAATGGTAAGGTAATACACTGAATCCTGTTCTGACATGCAAGAGTAAACATTTAGGACAAATAATCTTTCTCCGGTTATAGCTATAAAATTTTATTTTTATTGTATTTATTACATTTTATTGTATGTTGTTGTGGTTTTATTTTGAGACAAGGCCTGACAATGTAGTTTTTTGCTGGCCTGGAACTTGTTATGTAGACCAGGCTGGTTAGAACAGAATCTTTAAAATACCCTTGGGAACAAGTAAAAGTTAGCATAGCTTGGGGGAAGTGAGCAGTACTGGTTATTGTCCTGCCTTGATGGACCTTGTCCTGGGAACCCGTGCTGATGCAGTAATGCGGGGAAGATGCTGATTAGCTGTTATTGACCCTTCTTTATGACTTTGCCTGGAAGGAGTCAAAACAAAGCTCAGGGCCACCTATAGCCAGTCAGAAGCAAGAACTTGAAATCTCGAAAGAAGAAAGCAGGGACAAGAGCATGTATCCTGGTTCCATGTGATAATCTAGGAAGCAAAAGCTAGCCTATAATGGTAAAGGCACTGCCATGGTTTGAATATGCTTGGCCCAAGTCTGACAACCTGAGTTTGATGCCTAGGACCACCCACATAGTGGAAGAAGAGAGTTGACCCTCACGAGTTGTCCTTTGGCCTCCGTGTGTGTGTGTGTGTGTGCGCGTGTGTGCTCAGACATTAAAAATAACTCGAAAATTAAAAGGAAATAAATAAACACCATCCGCATCCCTGCTGTGTCTTGGTGCATTTTGCAACATGCAATAAGATCTGCAAAGTGTTTTGTTCCTATGACAACTGATCCTCTGACTGCTTAAATCTGAGATCTCTGGATTTTTCTGTGAATATTCGTGAGAACTGCTCTCCCTGATTCTGTAGTGTAGGCAGTCGTTGGCTTGGAAAAGGTCACAGCAGACCACCCAAAACTGCCCACTGCCTGATGAGGCAATATAGCAGGGCATATCCAGGATGGTAGATACATTGTTTCTGCTGTTCTGAATAGAGAATGAAATGAACATCTCCTAAGATCCCCCAGGAGTCATCTCCATGTCTCAAAGCCCTGCCTTGTGTCTTTTATCCTGGGATAATGGAGTTGCAGAAGTATAATAACTTGACAGTAAAAATATTAACCTCTAAAGGCAGCTTTCGCAATGTGACATTTTGTAAGTTGTTTCACACACCCTGGAAGACGAACGTGACACGGCTTGGTCTTTTTTCAGATCTCTGCACTTCTGGCCTCTGCTCTTCTTACACGAGGATGGATAGCATTTGGTTTTCGATGCTCCTCTTGGGGCTCAGAGAGCCCTTCAAGCATCGTCTAGGTGACTGATGGGGGCCGGAGAGAGAGCTGAGCAGTTAAGAGCACTTGCCGCTATGGCAGAGGACTTGAATCCAGTTTGCAGCACGCACATAGCAGCTCACAACCATCTGTAACTCCAGAACCAGGGGATCTGATGTCCTCTTCTGGCCTCTGCAGGTACTGCACCCATGTGGTGCAACCCCACACATGAAGAGGAAGCACACACACACACACACACACACACACACACACACACACATTTAGATAGATGACTGATGGTAGTGGGAAGTCAGTTTTTACACGGTTATGTCTTCTCTTCCTAATGAGTTCTTACTCCATGTTGTAATCTCAGTTTCTACTCAAAGGGTCAGACTGCACACTGGGATTCCAAGGTCACATACATTCATTCTTCTTTGGGTCCCCATGCTTCAAGCTCTGTACCTTTTTCTAGTCTCTTTCCATCCACCATATATGGACTGAATTCCATTTATTTTTAGTGTATGTGTAAGCATGTGCATGTGTGTGTATGTGTGTATATGCATGTATATATGTATATGTGTATGTTTGTGTATGTGCATATGTAGTATGTTTGTGTATGTGTGTATGTGTATGTTGTATGTATATATTTATATGTGTGTATATGTGTAGGTAGTATGTGTTTATGTATGTGTGTATGTTGCATGCTGTATATATGTGCATGCATGTGTATGTGTGTATATGTATGTATGTGTATATGTATGAATATGTATATGTGTGTGTATGTTTGTGTGTTTATAGTGTGTTTGTGTATGTATATGTGTGTATGTTTGTGTATGTGTATGTTAGTGTATGTGTATATACTTATATGTGTGTATGTAGTATGTGTTTGTATATGTTGCATGTTGTATATAAGTGCATGCATGTGTATATGTGTATATGTATGTGTGTGATTGTTGTGTGTACCAGTATACATAAATGTACATCATTCCTTAGGTGCCATCTAACTTGTATTTTGAGACAAGGTCTCTTACTGGCCTGGAATCCCCCACCCTAACCCCCCAGTTTTGAGACAGAATCTTACACTGGCTTGGCTCTTTCAAGTAGACTTGTCTGGCTAGTCAGGAAGGCTCAGGAATCTACCTTCCTCTCACCCCACAGCTCTGTGATGATGAGGACCTGCAACCACACTTAACATTTTTCTTTTCTCTTCTTTTCAAACTGTATTTATTTGTATTTAATTTTATGTGCTTGTATATTTTGCCTGCATGTATGTATGTATATCCTGAGTGTACAACATCTACCAAGGCCAGAAGACGGTGTCAGATTACCTAGACTTGGATTACAGATGATTGTCAGCCTCTGCTTGGGGGCTGGGAACTGAACCTGGGTCCTCTGCAAGAGCAGCCAGAGCACTCAACCACCAAATCATCTCCTTAGCCCATCTTCTTTTTCATGTTGTAAAATATAAATCCTGGGAATTGATCTTGGGTCTTCGCTCTTGTAAGACAAACACCTTCCTGACCTCGATCCATTTCCTCATCCAAGTGGTTTAAGTTCTTAAGATAAAAATTCCCAGAGCCAATGTGTCCCTGACAGTTGGCTACCATCTGAGTGATTTGAGGTGGGATTTGGGGTGGGTAGGTAGCAGCTGACAGGGAAGGTCAAGGATTCCTCGCAAATGTAGGGATTTTGAGGTCTGAATTCCAGGCAGGGGTATCAAGAAAGTGTGACAAATGAATGACCATTCTTTGAGGCAGGGAGAAGTTGACTTTGGCTTGACTTCAGATAGGACGCCATACTCTCTGGGGTGGAGGGAGCAGAGTCCAGGGGAGGTCCTGGCCACATGTCCCAGCACAGCACTTATGCAGAAGGGGAGAGCTTTTCTGTGACAGACTTTGATCCTTTCCTTAGAATCCTATGGATGGGAGTCAGATTCTTCACCGTGGGTACCATGGAGTATAAGAGCACAGTCTTCAGTCCTATGTCCTGCCCTGTGTGGGAGCCTTGTTCTGAGGGCTCACTTCGTCATTCTGAGTTCAATAACACATGCTTAAGTCTTCCCCACTTAAATTCCCTGAAAGACAGCTGGTTTTCTTGGTTTGTTGAATTGCTCCCTTTGTTAAAAAGCAAAGAGAAGGCTGGACAAGCGTATTCTTTTCTCCTCAAGTTGAGAAGTTAAAAGAAATGACCTTATTTCAACCCCTCGCTGGGATCACAATGCCGAGAGACATCAGCTACCATGGTCATTGCTGTCTTTTAAGAGTATTGTTTGTTTAGTGTATAGATTTGTGGGCAAGCGTATGATACTTCACTCTTGTGGGCACGGTGTAATGGTTAAATGAGGGTGTCTGGCATTTCCACCACCTTAAACGTTTAAAAAATTAATTTATACATAATGATTGTGTGTGTGTGTGTGTTGGTGTTGGTGGAAGTGTAGTGTGTGGTACCCCAACACAAATCAGATAACTCCATTTGTATCTTCTTATCATTGCTCTGTGGTTAGAGCCTGAAAGTTCCCCCCTTTTGTAAATTCATAAACTATATAATAGGTTATTTGAACTACAGTACTTTAGCTGTTCCCAAGAGATGGGAAGTGAAGCCAGAAGCTGATGTGTTGGCAAGACCCCAAGGCAGGGAGTGAGCTAGAGCACCCCCAAGTGCTGAGTCAGAGACTACTGTGAGGCGACACCTCTTTCTCTCCAGTTTTTGAAAGTGCATCTCACTGTTTGCAGGATTAATCCCATCTGTGTTTCCAGTGTATCCCATGAGCACTTAGCCTATCAGGATTTTAATCTAGTGCAGAGCCCTCTTGAATTTCTTTCAGATGCTCTGCTTTATGGCCGGAACAAAGCCTTTTCTTAGTAACATTAAAACCTTTTATGCATCTTCAAATGTGGCACCAGAGTGGAATAAGATACACCTGGGGCTTGATTAGTGGTGGTTTGAGCACATAAGAAAAGGTAAGATAAAGAAAACAGCAGCCTTCCCAAAAAGCGACTGAGGTTACACAACTCCATTAAATTATGTTTATGGTTTAACTTGTCAGTATTGTGTAACACAAAATGGCTTTCCTGGAGTCTGTCTACCAGCTATTTGTCATTAATTAGTGCCTACAAATTACTCTTTGTACCTGTCCTGTTCTTCTGGTGCCTTATAAATCAGAGCTGTCGTGGTTCATGAACTTCTTCAGATGTCAAGCTCTGTGTGCAGCGTGTCTCTTGCTGATGTGCCTCTCCCCCTCCCCAAGGTCTCCAACACCTGTGATTCTATCTTTGTGAACGGGAAGGAGATGAAGAGCAAAGTGGGCACGATTGTCAACTTCACCCACCAGCACTTCACTTCCCAGGTGGAGATCACCGTCTGGGTGCCCCGCCTGCCGCTGCAGATTGAGATCTCAGATACGGAGCTGAGCCAAATCAAGGGCTGGAGGATCCCGGTAGCATCCAACAGGAGGTGAGGAACGGGAGCCCTGGCTGTGGCTTAGAGGCTACTGGGGCTCAGGTGTCTGTGGGAGGCAAGCTAGGAAGTGATGATGACCCGGTGATGTTGCCATGGTCTGGGTTTGGCTTCTAGCAGTGCATGGTAGTGCTCTGGACTTGGGTTCCCATGGATCTGACTGGGATGATTACTAACAGTTGGACTGGGGAAAATTACATCAAAGACAATATTAACAATAACAGCAGTGATACAGGCAGCCTCATAGAGCAGTTTCTAGGATGTGGGAAGGTGAAGTGAGATAGATTTAAGAAACCCTACACAGAGCGTGGCCTTCAGAACATAACTACTTCCTGATGTCTGCCCACTACTTCCTCAGTCATTCTTTCCTTCCTGACTGTCAGCCACGGAGTGAGGTGTCCTGTGGTGAAGACTGCATGGTTGGAAAAACGAGACTGCCTGAGTTTCAACCTTGGTTTCTGCTGTGTACAGCCGCGCGACCTCATGACGTCACCTACGCATTCTTCAGTTCCCTCAACTATAAATTGGAAACAATAGTATTACAAGCAGTCCCAAGAATCCAGCGAAATGATGTATTCTGCAGGGGGAGGTCCCAAAGTCAAACTTTTCTCCGGGATCCCCATCTGTTGCTTATTTAGATGTGGCAGTTTGAAAGAGAAATGTCCCCACAGGCTCAAGTGTTTCATCACCAGGTCCTCAGCAGGTGGCTCTGTTTGGGGTGGGTCTAGAACCTTTAGGAGGAGGAGCTTTGATGGAGGAAGTATATCACTGGAGGCGGTTGGGCTTTGAGAGTGCACCCCACTTCCTGTTCTTAAGCTCTGCTTCCTGGGTATTTGCATAATCTGAGCAGACATTGTTATTATTATTATTATTATTATTATTATTATTATTATTGCTTTTGCTGTCAGGCCTTCCTCACCATTATAAATGATATTCCTCTGGAACTGTGAGACAAGATTAACCCTCTCCTCCATAAGGAGGAGATTCTTTCTTTTGGGATATTATCTTATCACGGCAACAGAAATGAAACTAGAAGTCCAGTCAAGCACTAGCCCAGCACCATGCCAAGGAGACTTCACAGATGCAATTACAGCCAAAACAATTTATCTTAGGGTATGGAGATGCTTGAGAAGGGCCAGAGGCATCACGTGAGACCCTTGGAAGCAGGGCATCCCCTCCAGCTAGTGCCAGAAGGGAACTGGAGAGGTCTGAGGGTGAGGACCACTTGACAGGGTGATGCTGGCTTTGAGGATGGATTGAACCATGTGCCATGGAGAGTGGGTGGAGTCTTTAGGATCCACGAGCCTCCTCATGGTGAACACAGGCCAGTGGTATCCCGTCTGATCGTCTAGATGTGGATTCTGCCCCAACAGCTTCAGATGAGAGTCCGGCTGGCATCTCGACTTCAGAGTCTTGATGCAGAACTTCTTATTGGAGCCTCATTGTAGCATGACTCACAGAACCGCACGCAAGCAAATGATTTCTTTTTTAAAACTGTGAGGTTTGTAGATATTTGTTGTACCACAAAGGAAGAAAGTAACCCAGATATTGTTACCCAGTGTTGGAGTGCAGCTGTAACACACCACACTTTGTGTCTTTGCAAGCAGACAAGAGGCGGAGGGTGGAAGTTTCTGGAGGAACATAGTGGCCTGTGGCAGACTCTTTGTAGACTCATGGGTGGTGATGGTGTTGACAGTGAGCCCTACGGCATGAGACGGTGTTGGGAAGTTCCCGTCGCCTGGCTAGAAATAGCAGTCACCCTGAACAAGAGTGCACTTGGGAAATATTCAGAGTGCGTGGGAATCACGGATTCTCATTTGTCTGCTACAGAACGCCAGTGTGCCGTGCCCTGCATGGACGTGGAAAGGAAATGAAACTGTCTGAGGAGCTGTGATTCCCAGGCATGGTGTTGAGTGTGTGTCTCGCTCTTTACAGTTAAATGCTAGAGGGGCAGAAAAGGAGGCGAGGGCTGTTAAACTGGAGGGAACACGTACCCAATGGGGCTGAAACCATCAGCTTTCCTAGATGCCGAGCGATGGGAAAACTCAGATACGCTCTGAAACATAGGCTCAGGATACCACAGAGGTCCAGGACTAGACTCTAGGTTCCTCTGAAACATGAAGTATTAGCACAGCGAGCTGATGCTGTCCGAGGGGCTGACATCGTCCACCTGTTCCCTTGAATAAGGAGGTAGACTTTACCCTTAGAGACAAAGCGTCATGGATAGAATGGGAGTCATGATGTCAGGGGCTCACCACTGAGACTTTAACACCACGGATGACCTCTAACCCCCAAACCCCACTGAAACTAGAGCCCGGGTGCCACGCCAGAACAGATTTGACAAAAGTGGATTCCTAGCCATCTCTCTCTGTTTTTTTTTTTAAATCACAATATCTAAGACATGTGGATTGTAACATTGTTATCTTGAGGGGCATTTTTGCTATGGAATTTTAAGTAGTCTCAACACCATTGAGAACCAAGGTAATATCAGCAAGGGGAAGTAACTGGAGAAAAACCCCAGTGGATAGTTTCAGCGGTATGGGAAGGATGACAGAATAAGGCTAATGAAGTCAGGGATAGACGATAAGACTGAATCTGGGGCTGGAGAGATGGCTCAGCGGTGAAGAGTACCGACTGCTCTTCCGAAGGTCCTGAGTTCAAATCCCAGCAACCACATGGTGGCTCACAACCATCTGTAATGAGAGCTGATATCCTCTTCTGGAGTGTCTGAGGACAGCTACAGTGTACTTACATATAATACATGAATAGATAAATAAATAAATAAATCTTTATTAAAAATAAAGACTTAATCTAACTAATACAGAAAATCAGCTGGGCAGATCACCAGGGACTTGTAAGCCAGTGACAAGATGTCTGAAGTTCCTGGAACTAGAATCTGTGGAGCAGAGAGGACAGTGGAAGCAGGGGTGGGGCGGGGGCGGGGGCGGGGGCTTGTGCTGAAAGCACAGGATGACAAGGAACCAAACTTGGTAAGATATGCAAGTATTCGGTGGCAAGCCTCCGAGGCAGCTGCCAGCTGGACAAATGTTAAGGAATCTGTGTGACAACATCTCACAGTGACAACATCTCACAGTGACATTTCTGAGATTTAAAGGCAAAGGGGCAGGGGATCTTAAACAAACCAGAGGTTCACACTGACGGTTATCAGAAGCCATCGCCACGTGAATCTCTGGTGCGTTTAAGACAGCCGCTCTGTTTGACCTGTTTGATTAAGGGAAAACCTCGCCTTGCTAGCACAGATCGCCAATCAGCATCCTCTGTTGTAAAACACACTTAATGTAAAGAGCGGCACAGAGAGAGCGTGGACGTGTGATTGAACGCCGCTGGTGTTGTTTGGGGGCTGTGTGTGGGTTTCTTCTCTACAGGAGGTGTGTGGTGGGAGTTTTGTGGAGAAAGCGGCCTTGGTGAGGAGAGGTTGATTTTCATTCCCGATGGGGAAGGTGTGGCAGTGGGCACCGGAGGCTGATGAGTCACATGAAGGGAAATCAGGAAGCGGTGGGGATCCACAGCAAGGTTGTGCTGGAAACCCTAAATCTTGCTTCCTCTACCTGGGGCCCAAAGGTTTCATAACCTCAGCAAAGCTGCCGAGGACCAAGTGTCCTGACACACAAGCCTGTGCGGGACACATAAGTTCTACCATAGGGAGTATGCCACTCTGATTTTAAATGCTAGCTCCTTTTGTCCCCAAAGCCCTTTTCCCCCTAATCAATGTATATAACTTATCTTCTCTTTGGGAACCCAAAATTTCCCAATGGCTCTGCTGGAGAGGTTTTATATGCCTTCCTACCTTGTTCCCAGATCTTGAGGGAGTCAGCCAGTCCAGAAATCAGAGACACTGGGCTCAGATCTGTAGTTGGCACTGGGCTGCTAGGCCACCTGGTGAATATTGGGAAGATTTGGTTCGCCCATGACCACTGAGAGAAAGGATGGAAAGGACACAGAAAGTGTGAGAACACACGGTGGGGCAGTTAGCGTGGCCTTGGCTTTGCCTCTGCAGATGATACTGATCAAGGGACCTCTACTCTCCCATCTTGGTTTCCTTATCAGTAAAGACTGGAGCAAGAGTTAAACTTCAGGTCCTTCAAAGGCTCAATGAGTTAAGTGTGTATGGCTCCTGTGAGGTCTGTCTGTTCGTCTGTCACAGGGGCCAGAGCTCAAGGAACTCTTAACTTAGTGCACAGGGATGTCAGCTGGCACTCTGGGAGAATGGGCTGTGGTCTGTTTACCTCTTCTTGTAGGAGTAGTTGTGGATATTGCTTCACACTCTCTGACATGGTCTCCATCCACAGAGCAGCCAGAAAATCCTTCCCTGCGGAGGTCACGGGGCAAGTTCTACTTAGAGGGAAGGTTCTAGAATGGAGGAGACAGATAAGATTTTTCTGGGAGGCTGTTGACAATTAGGGGACAGTGGAAAATGGAAGTAGAGGAGGAAGGAGGGAGGGAGGGAGAGAGAGATATGCATGAATGGATGAATGAATTCATTCATTGGATGAACGAACAAATCCATGGATTCCTAATAGGGAAAACCCTGCTGCATTTCCTCTGACAATCAGGATAAGTCAAGGGCAGTCACAGCTTCCCACCAACGAGGACCTTAGTCTGTTTTGTTTCCATTGTGCCCCAGGCCCACCCGGGAAAGCGATGACGAGGAGGATGAGGAGAAGAAGGGGCGAGGGTGTACCCTCCAGTACCAGCATGCCCTGGTGCGTGTCCTCACCCAGTTTGTATCTGAGTCACCTGACCTGGGTCAGCTGACCTACATGCTGGGCCCTGACTGGCAGTTTGACATCACTGACCTGGTAACCGAGTTTGTGAAGGTGGAGGAGCCAAAAATTGCCCAGTTACAGGATGGTAGGATCCTGGCCGGACGGGAGCCAGGCATCACCACTGTGCAGGTATTGCTGGGTGGGGTGGGTATGGGCGGGTCTTTGCCACTTTCCCCTTAACCCCATGATTTCTCCAGTTAATTGATGCCATACAGCTTTGTACTTACGTGGTCTGTGTGCATATCGTAATTAGCATGTATCATTTTACACATGTTTAGCCTGTATGCAGGAATCTATTCACCGGTTTTACAACTCAAGACTCAGAGAACGCAGGCAACAAAGAAACAGTATTTTCCAGACACAGCAGGGCAGATGTACATATGAGCTCAGTGGTTTTGACAGCACAGACTTGGGCAAGGTCAAGCCAGACAAAATCCCAGCATGGAGCAAGTGGGTGGGCATGAGGTACAGCTCCTAGTTGTGGAGCTATTGGTACTGATAGCTGCCGGGGGTGGGGGTGGAGGGGTGGGGGGTGGGGGAGGTCCATCTTCTCTAAGTATATGGCCCCTGGTAGGTCAACTTCAGTGGTGATGACATACTGAGTAATATACATCCAGCACAAATTAAATTTGATTTAAAAAAAAAAACAATAAAGAGGACACAAGGTTGGGTTAGGTGGGGAAGGGGGTGGGTCTTGGAGGATGGGGAAGGGGTGGAAAAGGTCAAGATACATTGCATGGAATTATTGAAAGGTTACTTAGACAGTTTTAAAAATTCTTTCCCATTTTAGAGTCTAGAAAAACATCTCCTTTACTGGAGAAAACTAAGTTAAATATACACTACCAGAAATCATTTTTTTTCTAAATGAGAGCTTTTTTTTTTTTTTTTTTTTTTTTTTTTTTTTTTTTTTGAAGATTGCATTTATATGGTGGCGTGCACTACAGTGTGTGGGTATTTGGAGGTCAGGAGACGCCTTTTGTAGAGTTGATTCTTCTGTTCTGCCTTCGGACTCAGGTCATTAGCCTTACATAGCAAGTGCCTTTACCCACCGAGCCATCTTGCTGTCCTACGTAAACAATACTTTATGCTTTGCACAGTAGAGTAGATAGCAGTAAACATCCTAAAAGCTAAAC
This sequence comes from Apodemus sylvaticus, assembly GCF_947179515.1. Taxonomy (NCBI): domain Eukaryota; kingdom Metazoa; phylum Chordata; class Mammalia; order Rodentia; family Muridae; genus Apodemus; species Apodemus sylvaticus. The sequence goes on along the minus strand of NC_067493.1, from coordinate 43,493,281 downwards.
CCACCTTCAGCCCTGTGGTTTAGCCATTATCCATGCTATATTCAGAACAGCAGACAAAATGAAATGTAAAATTAAAACTTTCACAAGAGATAAAGAAAGACCCATGGTTGAATGAATGGTCTCTATGACATCCTAACAATAACCTTTATTGTAAATTTTGGTAGGATGATAATGCAGAATTTTTATACTAACCCAACATGCTATCTATCATCATTAAGCCATGTTTTTGGTGCTTCCAAAGTTAATTTTTGGTGCAGTTGGCCAAAGTGTGTTATATTCTGCATTTCTCTGCTGTTTCCACCACAAGAACACCATAGATTTACATCTTATGTGGTACCTATTTCCAACGTGGTGCCTCTGTCAGCTGGGATACCAGGCGGGCTTCACTGGGCTCTAAAGGACACGCCAAGGCTGGAGTCAACGTATCTGTAGGCTCTGACCAGGAAGTTTAGGGAAATAACTGACCTCAGATCTCACTCCCCTCCTTGGGAGAATGTCACTGTGCATTTTCCCAAGAGAATGCACCAAGGCTCCTGTGTTCTAGCTGACTGCCAGCCAGGAGCCCTGTGTATGCCTTTTCGTGGACACCCTCCCTTGTCAGTAGGGACTCCGAGTGTCCCCAACTTCCTTATGTCACCAACTGGGAACACAGCCATTCCTCCAAAGAGCTCTGGTGACTATTCTGGGTGCCCTCTGTGATGCAGCCCCATCTGGTGACATTGAAGAGTCAGAGAATGAGCTTTCAATTTTTTCCCCCACACGTGCCAGGGATGAGTGAGGGCAGGATGTCGTTGGGGGGAATAGTCTAGAGATAATTCCACCTACCAGACATTATCTATGAGAGTCACCCCCTCCCCTAGCCCCCAGCGGTATACCAGATGGTTAGTTAGGAGAAATAGCTACTTAGGAAATGCCACTTCAGTTGGTTTATCCAGTGATGACCCAGTTACCTATACAATGATCATGGGTGTCAGTGAGGAGCACCTGCCTGCCCACTAGAAGGGATGTGCTGAGCTCCACTTCATCAGAGTCTGTGCCATTGCCCCATGCTCAGAAACTGCTTAATGGTTGTTGAAAAATACCCACTTCTTCCATACCGTCACTAAGGTAGAAAACTTCAGCGGTGACTCCTAACCCAAACCCCACTTTCTCTTAGAATATATTCTAGTTATTATCATATAAGAGAAAGATGTGAATGACCACAGACCCACCTAAACACTTGCCACTGTGTTTCTTTGTCAGAATGTTGGTCGGGTGTCTGATGGCTCCTTCTGTTCAGGAGTTAAAGGTGGCCCCGCGGGACAAAGTCACAAGCATTTCCCTTGCTTCTCAGGTCCTTTCGCCTCTCTCTGACACCATCCTCGCAGAGAAGACGGTTATTGTCCTGGATGACCGAGTCACCATCACAGAACTGGGTGTACAACTGGTGGCTGGCCTGTCCCTTTCCCTGCAGTCTCACAGGGCAGACAAGAGGGCCATCGTCTCTACAGTGTCTGCTCAGGATGTTCTCCAAGCCCCACAGCAGGTGAGACTCACAGGGGCCTGTGTTCTGTGTGTGAAGTCATCTCTGTCCTCAGTCATGGCTCCTTGAACAGGAGGCCAGCAGAGTGTCATAGCCAGGCTTGGCAGCTCTTGAGCCTCCTTCTTGCTTCTTATCCAGTTTCTCTTTGTCTCTGAGAAAAGCACCTAGGGCTTATCTACATCTTCCTGTGCCCTCTGCTTTCCCAAGGCTTGATCTGGTCAAGGTATGGTACTAGACCATGGTTGAGGGATGCCCTGTTCTCTTTCCTTGCCAAACAGACAAAGCAATTTTTTTTTGAAGCTCGGAGACTTCATTTCGGCTACTTGAGCAAGAATGGCCAATTGGTACCTGATCGTCCTGTTGATGGCAGGGGTCGGCAACTCTAAAGCTCCCCTGTATCTTAAACACATGCACAAAATTTTATAAAGAGACAGGAACATGGTGCCATTCAAGTGAGCCAGCCCCATACCAGCTCATTCACCAAGAACTTCCCCCAGGAGGTTCCCCCCCCCCCACCTCAGGTTTTTGCTGTGTCAGCACCGACTTCCTGGTAGACGGGTGTTCAAAGTGTCATCGTCTTGAACAGTAACATCTAGTCATTACATCTGAAATTGATTCAGATAAATCACCCACATCTGAGTGTTTCCACAAAGGTCAAAGTCACACTCTGTGGGAAGGCATGCAATAAATTAATTTACACTCTAATGTATTCACTGACGTGCATTCCTGGCACCTCATGTCAGTGGGGCACAAGTGTGTTAATGATACAAGGTCAAGGCAAAACGAGAGCTAAGATCATCACATCTGGAAAGTCGCCTCTGTCTGAAGACGCCAGGAACATCCAGAGGACGTTGTGTTCGTAAGTTTGAAGGAACCCAGTTGTAACATGTTCTCTGGTTTCATTTTCCTTAGGAAGCCTTAGTCAGTTCCTGGATTTTGTTCAGCGATGGCTCAGTGACACCGTTAGACATTTATGATCTCAAGGATTTCTCATTGACTGTTTCCTCATTGGATGAGATGGTGGTGTCCATCCAACCAAACCTTCAGACCAGATGGCCAATCGTCGTTGCGGAGGGTGAAGGACAAGGGCCTCTGATCAAGCTGGAAATGTCCATCAGCGAGTCTTGTCAGAAGAACAAGAGGAAGAGCACTCTTGCTGTGGGTAAAGGAAACGTCAAGGTCAGATTCGCACCTGGGATCCACGAACAGCAAGGAGGCGGCAATGACATCGGGGGCGTAAACCGGGAATACAAAGGTCACCTCAGCAATTCCATAGAGCGTGAGGGAAGCCAGGAACGAGCAGCCCAGGAGTGGTTCCAACACGGCACACCAGTTGGCCACGAGGACAGGACCAACAAAAGCACAACCCCACAGTCTCCCATGGGAGGGAAACTCCTCAAAGGTGGAGCGGATGCCTTCACCAGCTTCCCCACTCAAGGGAAGTTACCAGAATCCAATAACCCCGGTGACCTCACGATGACCTCCAGGGGATTAACGGATCTGGAGATCGGGATGTACGCCCTGCTCTGTGTCTTCTGTCTGGCCATCTTGGTCTTCCTGATCAACTGCGTGGCCTTTGCTTGGAAGTATAGACACAAAAGGTTCGCAGTGAGTGAGCAAGGCAACATCCCCCATTCCCATGACTGGGTCTGGCTCGGGAATGAGGTAGAACTCCTGGAGAACCCCGTGGACATCACTCTCCCCTCGGAGGAGTGTACAACCATGATTGACAGGGGTCTGCAGTTCGAGGAGAGGAACTTCCTGCTGAATGGCAGTTCCCAGAAGACTTTTCATAGTCAGCTGCTCAGACCCCCTGACTATGTGTATGAGAAAGAGCTGAAAAATGAACCTATGGGTTCCTCCGGCCCAAAGAGGAAGAGAGTCAAGTTTACTTCCTACACCACCATCCTCCCCGAGGATGGTGGCCCGTACACCAACTCCATCCTGTTTGATAGTGATGACAGCATCAAGTGGGTCTGCCAGGATATGGGGCTGGGGGACTCACAGGACTTCAGAGACTATATGGAAAGACTACAGGACCAGATGTAAAGTCCTTTCTTAAGTTTGTATTCACCTTTATGCCTTCTGTTTTCTGAGCGATGGAACAGTGGGTCTAATCAGCAATAGGGGGTGACTCAACTAAGTGTCAAGTGTGGGGGGTCTGGAGGGATCCCTGTCTCAGTGGGTATCAGCAGTCTGGAGTGCTGGGGCTCGAGCTGGGTCATGTCTATAAAACCGGCTCTAGGGGGACGGGAGACGTACAGAGGCAGCAGCCTGGTGGTAGACACCACCCCGCAGACACTGTTTAGTCACCTCGTGACCAATGGCCGTGTGTAATTAGGAATGTTCTGGATGGCGATTTTTTTCTATTCCTAGCCCTTTTAAAGCACAGTGGACACTCGTTGCGCGTGGCCTGAGTTCAAATCTCCGTGGTGGAAGATGAGTAAATGTAGCTTCCTTAGCTGTCAGAAGTAGGGCTCATTATTTTTATACACATCTGGACTTGCACCTGTTCTTTTGACCTTACATTTTTTGAGGGGCACGGGTTGTTTCAGAAGCTCTTAAAGAAGAGTTGATGTTTGATGTTCCTATGAATTTTAGTCCCCGGAGTTCATTGTGTCCCCCATTACAGGGTCTCCACACAGGATGCCATTTTTTTTAACTTTGTTGCTGGGGACAGTGTTTAGGAAACATTCTCATGCTTTGTCCCTCCTTGACATCAGCCTTTCTCACCTATCTTGGGAACAGAGATCTGACTGGAGACCCAGGAGAGAGTTAAAAAAAAGAATTCTTCCACATGAAATCTAACAGATTTGCAGAAAAGTTCTGTCACGGACATGTTTTTATCATCTGCCTGTTAGTTATTTGTGAATCTTCTGGGGTACAGTTCTGAGGGAAGAGAGACTCCAATGCCACAGTATGGATGTAAGTCCTTTGTGCCCAATGCAATGTTTTAATTCAAACTGAATTATAAAACAGGATTGAGGGGCTGAAGAGAGAGGTGGCTCAGTGGTTAAGAGTACTTGCTGCTCTTGTAGAGGACCCGGAGTTCAGATCAAAGCACCCACATGGTGACTCCCAAGCTTCTGTTAACTCCAGCTCCAGGGAATCTGATGCCCTCTTCTGGCCTCTATGGATACTACACTCATTTGCAAATACACAGACACATTAACATAACTAAAAAAAACCAAGTCTTTCAAAAATCAGAATTAATTTATACAATGAGGATATGAAGAAATATCTTTATATTAAACTCTCCATTTTGCAAATTATTTTTAATGATGTTTTAAATTAGCAATATATAGAAGTCATCCATACGATGATTGAAAAAAACTCAGTTGTCATTCAGATAGAGAAGAAAACATCTCAAACATCTTTTTGTAGAGAAAGAAACGGTTTTACGAAATTAATAATTATAAATGACTGCCCCAGAGCCCAAAAATCAGTTTTTAAAAAAAACATGGTATTAAAATGATTTTTGCATAATTATCAATAAAAGTGCTATTCACAAGGATCATGAATAGTCTCAAGAAAGACAGGGATTTTGGCTTAGCCAAATGTGACACTTTTGTTTATCATAATGATGTAACTAGAAAAGCAGATACTAGACTAGTATGCCTCATTGGGAACTAACTGAGCCATTGTCAGCTCTCAAAAATGGGATTTTTAAAGGCCCAAAAGCAGGAAGCACATGCAGGAGGTCACTGATGTCAAAGGGCTGACATCTGAACCTCTCAAGGAGACTTTTTCTTATCCCTCTGCTCCCATTTTGTATATTCCCAGCCTGGAAATATGGTAGCCATCCCTTCTGTAGCTACGGCAGGACATCTAAGATGTTCTTCCTGCCTCTCCCACCCCCAGCATGTCAACGTGTTTACAAACAGGGCCAGGGATACAGGTCCTAGGCTGTATCCCCCAGAAGTATGTTTGCTTGCTTTTGTGTTTAGAATGACTCCTAGGAATGGAAGGTGCTGACTAGAGAAGGATGCCAGGAGATGTAGGCATTGCAGGAGCTTGGCTGACATCTGCTCCTGCCAAGAGCTCTCTGGTTAGCTAGCTGTTTGTAGGAAGGTTGGAGCAGGGCTGGTAGTCCCAAAACACCTGTGCAGAGCAGCAGAGTTCCAGATAAGTTTTGCTCCTTTTACGAGCCATTTAAAATCCTATCTTCCATCACAGAAATAATGAGAACTCATTTCTGAAAGCAAGGTACCTCCCTGGAATCAAGGATGCACAAAGCCGACTGCCTCCTCTTGCTTAGGTGGGGCCTTGGGTTAGCCTGTAATTTACCAGGAAATTACCACGGGTGGTAGGTACGATTATCATTGCTTGTGATTGACAGGCTTGCAAGGGGGGGGGGGATGGGGGAAGAGAGAGGGTGGGGAAGGACAGGAGCTGGCCATGGTCCTGAAGGTGTTTCCACAGCCCTCTTAGATGTACTCAGTGAATTAGCTTTTGCACATTCACAGTGTTGCTGCGTTAGGACACCATCAGTTCAAATCAAAGTCGAGTGGCAGGGACTGAGGGAAAGTCCCCTTTTAACATGTGACACACAGTTACATGTATAAAGACACACATATGCACAATGCCCACATATTCACACATATCCACACACATCTGTGTGTGTGGATACCAAGACATCACAGGCTCAGTCATTCTCAGACTCAGCACTCAGCTTGGGCAGGACTCACCATTACAGTGTCATGTTCTCACCATCCCTTGTAGGTTATAAAACTGTGGCCATTTCAGTTTAATGTGGCTTACTTGAGTTTTTCATCAAGCAAGCTATGATTTCTGTGTTAGCTCCTGAAATACATGGACTAGAATGGGGGAGGTGGTGTAAACTATCAAGCCTTAAAATCAAATTTTCCAGGGCCCTGCATTTGCCTGGATTTCAGTTTTTCACGGTTGAGATATCTAAATTACAACTCTTGATAAATAATCTGAGCCAGATACACATTATCAAGTCCTTTCCTCTGCTGTGAGGATGGTGCTTGCGATTAGACTCTTCCTGGGGGAGTCAGGAGAGGGCAACAGGCTATGAGCTCGTTGGCCACACAGAGGGAGGTTGAGACATGAGCCAGAGAAAGTGTGACTTGGGACATTCAGAGACGATGCAGTCACTGTCTTCAGGATTTGCATGTGATGCCTTTGGGGTTGGTGTAAGGTGCCACAGGAAAGGAGTGGAGCTGAGTGACAGGTGTGCTGGATTTAAGAGATTCATGTGGGATCTTTGGCCAGCAGAGCAGCATGTGAACAGTGTCAGAAACTATCTGTCTGGCACACTGGCCAGGGGCATCCCCAGACTATGATGATTCTTAACTGTCTAGGCAGGAAGTTTCTGCTTATAGAAATGAATACAGCTAATACATGCATAGATTCTGTTTTACCTTCTTGGCCACACCTATGGATTGAAGCAATTTGCAACTCATTTAAGATTTAGGAAGCCACTTTTGGATGCTCTGGTCAACAATTCTGTTTGTTTCACTCTTTTGGGAGCTTGGGGTGGGGGAGAACTCAACCAGTAATATTTGCTGCATATGCCCATGGTCTGGAATTTGACTCTCAGCATCCACATAAAAATCCAGGTGTGGTGGGTGGTGCATGCTTATAGTCCCAGCACGGGGAGGCAGAGACAGGCGGGCACCCGAGACTTCCTTTTCCAGTCAGCCTAATTGGCAAGGTCCAAGTCCCAGTCAGAGGTCCTGTTTTAAAACAAAGGTAGATGGTGCCTGAGGAGTGGTATGGTTAACTTCTGTCTCACACACACACATACACACATGCACGCACACACGCACACACACACACACACACACAGAGAGAGAGAGAGAAAGAGAGAGAGAGAGAGAGAGAATGAAGGGTTTTTGATGAGTGGGACCGCAGTGAAGCTGTGCCCATCAGTAAGGAGTCCCCGAGTCCCCCAGCAGTGACCACAGGCACTGTTTCTGAATCCTGTCTTTAGCCCATTGGGTTTTCTACTCTGGTCATCTAAAGAGGGTCACATTTCTCAATTCAGGTCTCTGTAAATGACACCATGGATGGTTTATACGCTGTTCCTTTCTCCTTCATCAAAACCATATCCGTATAATGTAATGCATCTATCTCACCTGTCAGAGGGTGGATGGTGGGACAAAGTTTTGCTGAAATACAGAGCAGCAGCTATTTTTGTATGTAATATAGGCAATATAATGAAACTGTGAACGGTGTATTGGAATAAATACATTTAAAAATAAAAGCATGTGAAAAATGTAGCTCTTAAGTGTACAGACATCCAGCTCAACAATATTTAAATGGATGATGGGAAAAGCGTTGGGGCCTGACGTCGAACAATACACCAAGTTAGGAATTCTGACCTGGAAAGGACATTGTGGCTTGTGCTGGGATTGCTGATGGAATCTTCCAGAACATTTTGATCTTATTCCTTATTACTTTCTGATTTTTTCCTCCCTCCCTTCCAATAATGGAAATATTTCAGAAATAAAATGACTTCATTTTTCAGCATAAAGGTATATTCTAACCACAGGGTAACTCATCATTTTTAACATGGAAATAAACATTTGAACATTCTTCAATCGCTGTATTATTTGGTTATGCATTCTCTCCAGTTTCAATATGTGTGTCCTGTATATTAATAGATGTGTTTGTCTTCTTTTCCTTTTAAGTCACAGATTTAGTGGTATTAACAGCACTACAAGAGTATGAAAAGAAAATGTTCCCTAGAAGTTACTGAAAGGCTTTCCTTAAAAGATACTTTATTTTGTTTTTAATTATGTGTGGGTTTGTGCACATAAGTGCAGTACCTGTGGAGGCCAGAAGGGGGCATCAGATTTCCCCGGGAACAGGCATTACAGGCGATTGTGAGTCATCAAAACTGAATCCATGTCCTCAGCAAGGGCTGAAACTGCTCTGAACTGCTGGGCCATCCTTACTTCCCCTTAAACAACAACAACAAACCTAAAACCCTTCTAGAGCTTGAGAAATGTGTTGGTCTCCCGGTGTTGATGGGTATCATTCCTTTAGTCTACAGCTCTTCCAAGTGATCTATTTATTGGCCAAGAGCCATGAGAATCTTGAAACTGCCTCATTTCCTTCAGGATGAATGAAGATGTCTCCTGGTAATGACTTGGCAATGCCTCATGCCACATCCGATCTTTCATCTGGCCCAGGAGGCATCAGTTAAGAAACTGGGTACAGACACTGGCTTCTGAAGACTCAGAGTTGCTTCTGTGTTTCTAAAATACCAGCAGCAAATGAGCCCCAGAGCTTCCCCAGGTACACAGGTCCATTTGGGGTAATTGCTTCCCGTGAACAGCTTTCTAGGAGAGGTGAGTCATAGCACATTGTGCTCCTCAGGCCTCAGAGTAGATGTACTCAGTCTGCTAAAATCTTCCTCAAAGGGAAGAGAGCATGAAATGAGATGGGTCGGGCCTTTATGCTTAGATATTTTTTATGCACTAGGGCAAAACACAAACACTTTTTCTGATTCTTTTGGTGTTGAAACCCTTACTGCCTGCTCATTTTCTGTTGGTTTTGTATAGTTATGACAGGCATTCCTGCTTTGCATTTGAGATATTTTCTAGAAACTAAACAGGGAGCACAGGAATATCCTACCTGGGATCTGTTTTTTTTTTTATAAACTCCTCTTTGGATGCAGCAGACAGGAAACCAACACTTCCCAGATGGGAAATAATGATTCCCCTAGGGAAATCATCTTCCCAGTTCAAAGAAGCAATCATGGCATCAACTCACAGCATGGAGCCGTCTTCCTGTTTCATGAAACACCTCTAATATGTCTTGGGCTTTCACTGTGGTTCTTGGTGGCTTGGGGGATACAGCTTTGCCATTTCCTGTTGAGGACTGAATGGTCCTCAGATGCAGGAACTCCAAGAGGGTGGATTTTCAGATAGCATAATGAAGCGCTCAGTGAGCACAGAGTTGGATGCTATTTGAGAATTCAGAGCTGAGCGATGGTAATTTTCTGCCCATTGGACAGTATTCTGTTTGCAGCTCATTACCTTCAGGGTGTGTGTATGGTTACAGTGCCTCTGAGGAGGTGAATGTGCAAATCCCAAGAGGATTTGCATATAGTTTACACATGCCCTCTGCATACTTGTGATCACTTCTGCATTTCTTATTATACCCGATAAATTGTATGAGCTCTGTCAGTCATTGTCATATTGCCTTGTTTGGTGAGAAAAATCTATGAGCTTTGTACAGATTTCTTCTCTCCAGGTCTGATCTGTGGTTGGTTGAGTACATGGATTTAGACTCTGGATGTAGCAGACTCATGGGTCCTCCTTGTAATGGCTGAACTTGCTCTTTTTTTTTTTTTTCCCCGGTTTATTGAGACAGGGTTTCTCTGTGTAGCCCTGGCTGTCCCGGAACTCACTCTGTAGACCAGGCTGCCCTTGAACTCAGAAATCCACCTGCATCTGCCTCCCAAGTGCTGGGATTAAAGGTGTACTCTACCACTGCCCAGCCAGAACTTGCTTTTGAACTGATATTTCTCCTTCACTTCCATAATTTCCTTTGGCTGACAGAACACATGGTACTTTGTATTTTCTATTCAGGAATCATCTGTGACTTTACCGTGACTTCCTTTGTTGGAAGCTGGCTTTCAGAATGCAGTAGCCCAGCCAGTGGATACAGAGTACAGGCATGCACCTCCCCTTTCCATCACAGCCACCTGGGATCCTCCATCTTATTCATATGAATTCCAATGCAACTATCTTAGTTTTGCTTCTGTTGCTGTGATAAGATGCCCTGACAGAAATCAGAGTAGGGAGAAAGGGTTCATTTTAGCTTACCTTCCTAAGTTATAGGCTGTCACCAAAGAGAAATCAAGGTAGGAACCCAAGGCAGTTGTCACATCAACAGTCAAAAGCAGAAGTGAATGTGTGTTTAGCACTCAACTTATCTATCCACTTAGTACTCAACTCATCTTTCCACTCTTTTTTTTTAAAAAAGATTTATTTATTTATTATATGTAAGTACACTGTAGCTGTCTTCAGACACCCCAGAAGAGGGCACTGGATCTCATTACGGATGGTTATGAGCCATCATGTGGTTGCTGGGATTTGAACTCAGGACCTTGGGAAGAGCAGTCAGTGCTTTTAACCGCTGAGCCATCTCTCCAGCCCTCATCTTTCCACTCTTATAGTCCAAGACCTTGGCCTAGGGAATGGTGTCACCCATAGTGATTGCCAGCAGAAGGTGTGGCTCAGATTAAAGGTGGATATTCCCACCTCAAAAGATCTGAATTAAATGTCTATATTCCCATCTTAAAGATCTGGATCAAAAATGAGCCTTCCCATTTAAAATGATTTAATTAAAAAACCCACCACGGTGGTACCCAACCACTTGGATTTCAGATCATTCCAGATGCAGTCAAGTTGGCAGCCAAGAATAGCCACCACACCAGGTAATAGTCTAGACACTCCACACACACAATTGTAGGGTTAAAGAAATGTCAAAGCTAAGGAGCAGTAGAATGAAAGCCAGAGAGATGACGGCTCAGTTAGTTAAATGACTGTCACACACAAGCATGAGCTGATCCCCAATAGTGATATAAAGAGCTAAGAGCTACAGTGTTGAACCAAAATCTCATACAGTGCTGTGGAGACAGAGTGTAGTAGGGTTCTCTAGAGTAACAGAACTTATAGAATGAATCTCTCTGTGTATGTATGTATGTATGTATGTATGTATGTATGTATGTATGTACGTATGTGATCTATTAGAATGAATTACAAGCTGCAGTCCAGATAACCCAATAATAGTACCTGTGAACAGGAAGTCCAAGAATATAGCAGTTGTTCAGTTCACAAAGGCTGCATGTCTCAGCTAGTCTTCAGTATATACTGGAGTCCTGAAGAAGTTGGTAGATTCTCTTGCCAGTGAAGCAAATGGATGTGCTGGCAAGGTGAGGGCAAGCAGGCAGAGAGCAAACGCTTCCTTTTTCTATGCCCTTATATATTCTTCCATTATAGGTATGGCCCAGATTAAAGGAATGTCTTTCCACCTTGAGATACTGATCAAAGGAATGTGTCGTCTTGTTTCAAAGGTCCAGACTAGAGGTGAATTCACCCACTTGAAACCAAGTAAAAAATCTCTCATAAGTGCGCCCTCCTCCATTTGTGGGTTGTAGCTCATTCCAGACGTAATAAAATTGACAACCAAGAATAGCCGTCTCACCGGGACAGGAGGATCCTTGAGGCTCATTGGCCACCCTACAATTTCATCAATGAGCTTAGGTTTTTGTGAGAACCACAATAAATAAATAAATGAATAAATAAATAAATAAATAAATAAATAAAGCTGCAAGCAGAAGAGGAAGACACCTGATATTGACTTCCGGCCTCACAGATGATTGCACACTTACACATATATTCACACACATGGGAACATATACATTTCATACAACACACACACATACATACACACACATACACACACACACATACAATTTTAAGAAGAGAAAGGCAAGAAAGAATTAAGTTAATAAGAAAATGATCAATCCAGGCCTAGTAGTTCAAGTCATCTCAGCTACATAGGAAGCCAAGGTAGAAGGACCTCAAGTTCAAGGCTCATGTGGTATATATGTATATGTATGTGTATGCGTATGTACATGTGTATATGCTATATATATGCATATGTTGAGTTCAAGATCAACCTGGGCAATTTAGTGAGAATCTGCTTCAACATAGAAGTTAAAAGAGAGTTGGGCACATAGCTCAGTGGTAGAATGCTTGTAGCCCTGGGTTAAATTCCCTGAACAGAAAAAAAGGAGATAAAGATAGAGGAAAAAAGGAAGAAATGATTAAACCCATAGGAAAAGAAGTGACTGAGTACAGTCACTTCCTGAGCCATATCTGCTGATCCCTGATTCCTTGGAACATAAGGGCTATGATGCTGCTTGTTTATACTGTGTCTATCAAGAACTAGGTGTCTTGCATTTAAGCTTGTGTACAGTCTTCTGTCCCCAGCCTCAGTCTTTTCTCATGCTGAAGTATCTGGCATGGACTCTGCAGAAAATAGAGGCCAGTCAAACCTAACACAGCCAGGCTAGCTGTGCCTGCTGGGGGAGCTTCAGGACAGCACACAGTAGGAACAGACTTTGTCTAGAATTTGGGAAGATGTGTGTCATTTCTCTGTTCTCTATTGGACTTTGATTCTCTGGTGAACAGAAGATTTTATGAGCAGGACACACTGTTATAGTACTTGTGTGTGTGTGTGTGTATGTGTGTGTATGTACAGGACATGTATATGCAAGTGCCTGTGGGACCACACATGGACACCAAGTCTCAGAAGCTGGAGTCCCAGGCGATTATGGACTGCCCATCTGAGTATTTTATGTGGCTTAGTATGATTTCTTTCCTGTGTGTGATATTTGCTATACTGAGCACATTGCATAGCTATTCAGTGTTTAGTCACAATGAGTTCACAGGGCTCACACACACTCAGAAAGTTTGCATTTGCCTTGTCCAAAAGTATGGAGCCAATTCATTGGTGGTAGTGATAATTCCTTATGGTGCCTTTGGTTATGAGCTGATGGAAAGTACTGTTCTTTACATGTCATTACTGTGTCCCGGGAACTCTGTTGGCTGCAGTGGTCAGATGCTGCTTGTATTCTAATGCTAAATACTGGTTCCTCAAGATATGGCTGCCCCCAACAATCCTCATATACTCAAAGTGATGCCCTGTGAACCTTCCTCATTTAACTGGCCAAAAAAAGGCTAGAGTTCGTGATTGGGCAGTAGAGGGAAAAAGTGACACTGGAGGTTCAAGGGAGGGGGTTGTGGGTAGAGAGAGAGGGAAAGAGGAGAAGAAGACAGAGGAGGAGGCTGCCATGGACCAGAAATGCATGGTCAGGAGGAACAGCAAGTAACAGCGGACCTATAGCTGGGAAGTAAGTTAGAATAATCCTGGATCTGCCCAATCTAGGCTTATGGCTTGTGAATAAAATACCCAGATTGTGTGTCTTTAATATGGGCTTGTTAGGATTAAAAATTCCTACTACAATTGGCACCTTCCGTGTGGAAATGATGATAGTGATGGTGGTGGTGATGATGATGATGATAATGATTGTGATGATGATGATGAAGATGAAGATCATGATGCCCCTGGTGATATTGATGTTGTTGGCAATGATGGTGGTGATTGAGTTTGTTATGATGGTGTTGCTATTGATTGTGGCCCTGGTGGTGATGAAGGCCATAATGGTGATGGTGATCATGACAATGGTAGTGTTGGGGGTCATGATGATGGTGATTGTGCTGCTGCTGGTGATGTTGACGTTGGTGATAATGATGGTGATGATGGTGGTAGAAGTGGTGCTGATAATCATGATATTGATGATGACGGTCATAATGGTGATGGTGATGGTGGCCAAGAAGGGATGCTGCTACTGTCAGTGTTTATTCATTCTTTATCCCAACAAATATCAGTGATTTTTTTTTGAGGCAGAGTCTCCATATGTAGCCTAAACTGTCCTAGAACTCATAATTCCCCTGTCCCAGCATTCCAAGAGCTGGGATTATAGATGCTCAACAGATATTCACTGAACACTGCTACGTGGCAGTCAGTTTCCAGGCATGGAGGATGGGGAATGTGGAGAGAGAGAATAAACAAAGAGCTGTAGAGGGTACAGAGTTGCAGAGAAAAGCCAAGTAACCAAGAGGAAGCCAGTGCCGTGTGGAGACTGGTAAGATGGCCATCGATAAACTGACACCTGAGCAGAATGGAGTGGGTAGGCTTGGGAATAGATTGCTCCCGAAAAAGAATCCCAAAGCTCTACAGTTATCAGGGCTGATGCTCAGGAGACGATGTCAGCTGTCCAAGGAGCACCCAGGGGCATCGAGGTGAGGGGTTTCCAGCCAGGCAGGAATTTGTTCTGTAGTGGACTCGTGGTGACCTGGACGATGCTGGATGTTGTCTGAATTCCAACCAGCACAGGTTCCCCCTCTGAACGGTCCTCAGACCAGCTAGTCAAAAGCCATGATCTTAGCATATTTCCAGTGAAGGGGTAACCTGGAAACGCCCTGTGAACAGGATTCCCAGCTGCTGAGAGCATTCTTTTCTGCGCATGCGCACACACTCATGCTGATACTCATGCATACGGTCTATTCCTTGGGGAAGAACACTGCATTAGAGAAATAACAGCCAGCATACAGGCAGCGAGGCCATGGCACCTGGGAGTTTTGCAGAGGCTGAGAGTCTCCACTGCCCTTTCTGTGGCAATTAGTGTTGACCGTCTGAGAATTCTGAAGTGGCTTTTGTTGTATTGATTGACTTGTTAGCAGAGAGTGTGGACATTATTAAACCGCACAGAGGTGGCTCACGTCTCACAGGTGACGGGCGTGGCACTTCTGTCCAGCCGCCCTTTTCTTGTGTGGTTGTGTTTCCCTCCCACGCCGAGCAGGTTGCGATGCAGGAACACATTTCTGTTATGTCTTTCTCCATAAAAGGATGCTCTGCTCTGGTTCGAAAGCCAAACCATGTGTGGCATGGAGCAACAATGAAGACGGAATTCTTTTACATATGCAAATGTATTCCGAGTGATACTTTGGATTTATAATTGTAAGATTATTACCAGCAGGTAATGAAATTAAGATTTAAATATCGTGCTCTATTTAAATGGCAGTTAAGCTCTTGGCTGGATCAGGAATCAGCACATTGTTGGGTAAATACTAATCGGGCTGTGATGACATCCTCGTAATTAGTTAGGGCTTGGGGGAAAAATAAGATTTCCTTTGCTACCTGCCATTTTTGCTCGCGGCAACTTTGAGGCTGCAGGGAGAACTCTGTCAGTCTCAGAAGGGTTTCCATTAGAAGGAGTAGATTGTTGGAGCGGTTCTACCAGCTCAGGGTGAGAATCTAATTCTAGACCCCGGTAATTAGATCAACAGTTAGATCTAACTGCAGACAAACAATAGGATGGAGTTCAGGCTGATTAGCCACACAAAGCCATTATGCGGATCAATGAAAAGTAAGTATTTCTTTTCCTTAGCAGAAAATCCACATTGGAGCTGTGCTGCGGGAGGCTGCAGGCTCGCCTCTCTACAGATGCTCTCTGAGCCACCCGCAGGTGTAGGATGGCATACAATCTTTGCCCCAAGCCTACAATGAAGTTCTCATCCCATCTCAGAGAGATGTCTTTGTTCGAGCCAGCGATGCAAAGGGCAGGGCAGAGAGTCACCTTTGGTATGTCTGACTCCTAAGACCTCCCCAGGCCGGGTAGTGGTGGCGCACCGCCTTTAATCCCAGCACTTGTGAGGCAGAGGCGGGCAGATTTCTCAGTCCGAGGCCAGCTTCCTCTACAGAGTGAGTTCCAGGACCAGAGCTATACAGAAAAACCGTGTCTCAGAAAACACACACACACACACACACACACACACACACACACACCTCCTTAAAGACACTGCTGTAAATTCTTACCCCCAGCCATTGTTCCCAAAGCAAAAGCCACCATCAAGATCTCTAAGACTTGACTTCCTTTCCCCTGTGCACCGAGAAAAACTTTAGTAAGAGTTGAGGTCTCTTCTAGGGTGCACAAGGAAAACCTTCCTCCAGTCCCTCCTACCAGCTCTGGGGTAGCCAGGGAGTGAACTGGCAGAGTTCTTTTACCTTGACAGTCACCAGGCTGTTCCAGGCTCAGTTCTCAACTTCCGGGTTTAGGGCGGGGGGGGGGGGGGTGGGGGTGGGGGGTGGGGGGGGTGAGGGGGGTGGGGGTGGTGGGGGGTGGGGGATGGGGGTGGTGGGGGGTGGGGGATGGGGTGGGGGTGGTGGTGGTGGTGGTGGTGGGGTGGGTGGGTGTGGGGGGAGGGGTGGGTGTGGGGGGTGGGGTGGGGGTGTGGGGGAGGGTGGGTGTGGCGGGTGGGGTGGGGGGGTGGGGAGGTGGGGTGGGGTGGTGGGGGTGGGAGCTTAGGGGGAGTGAGGTAGGGGGGGTGGGGGGGCGCCTGGATCATTGGAGATCGAAGAATGCAAGGAGGGGCTCCGGGGCCACGTGCGCCCTCTAGCGCCATCCAGAGGGAAGATGTCTCGGTGAGTCCACACCTGTGGGAGCTACCTCTGCCCCTGACCTGGGCACAGCCAAGTCCCTCCAATTTGAGAGGGCCACCTGCCCTTTTGTAGCTCGGTGGGCTCCCAGTAGGGCCTCCGGGAAGAGCGTTTAGCTGCACAAGGCCCTGGATTTGGTCCCCCAGCGCCACTTAAATACAAAACAGGGCATTTCGACCAGCCCATTTATTTTTACATAAAAACGGGTAAGTGAAGCCAACTTGCAGTTTATTACTTATGCATTTTATTTATTCATCTCTCTCTCTCTCTCTCTCTCTCTCTCTCTCTCTCTCTCTCTCTGATATGTATGTATACTAATGTGTTTGAATGTGTGTTGTGGTCATAGATTTTCATTGCTTTCACATCAGATTCTCTG